>NC_056742.1:130894158-130921658 GCF_019279795.1 Protopterus annectens | reverse complement strand
ATATCTTCTGCCATCAGGATACAGTCATCAGTGTATAACTAGAACATGGCTTTAACACCTGTTAGCTGCCGCTGTTCTAAAACTTCGTGGATTAGCATAGCCAGTTTTTCTCTTGCTAATAAAAATAACCATGGGGGATAAGGGGCACCTCTGTCTTGTTCCCTGAAATAACTTTCCATGTGTGGGCATTCCATTCTTAAATGCTACATCAAAGGTACAATTTTTATATAACATATTTATCCATTTGTTAAACTCCTATTCTAGACATCTTTTCTGTAATACATGCAAATAAGAACTTCCAGTTAACTGTATCACAATTTTTTTTATATGTCAAAGAACTGTATCCGTGCTTCATTATGTCCAGTTTCGTGATTACCTAAAAACATGCCAGATTTCCCCAGTTGTCTATGCTTTGTCTTCCTTTTATAAACCCAATTTGTTCTAGTCTCAGTATTTTGGGCAGGGCTTCATCCAGTCTAGAATTTTGGCTAATATTTTTATGTCTAAATTCAAAAGTGAAATTGGCCTATTCTGTTTTGTCTCCTTTGCTCTTCTGTAGAACTATTACTCTTGCATTTTTTAGTCTGTCTAATTTTTTTTTATTTCTACTAGATTTGATAATAGTGGTCCATTAGTACTCTTTCTATTTCCACCCACCCAGTTATACAATTCCAGATGGAACCCCAAATTTTCTGAGAGCCTTACCCCTATTGATAATATGTTTAGATATCAGTACTTCTTGTAGTCTGATGAGCCTGTTTAGTTTATGATCTTAGCAGCTTACTGGACTGTGTATTCTGGAACACTTCCCTTATCATATCCCAAAATGTTCCCTTACTAACTCCAATGAGCTCAGTAGTTAGCACTTACTGTCTTTTATGCAATGTACATATTGTACTTTGCATTGGTCTTTGTATATTCATGCAATGCGTTTTCTACTCACCTTGTGTCCATTAGAAATCAGTTCTGGTTAAGCATTCTATCTCTGCTTAAGTTAAAGTTAGGTGTTCCAGATCTCCTTTCAAAAAATTGTATATCACCTTCAGAAGAAAGGGTATGTCAGTATCTGTTAATGAAAGTCAATCCTACAGCTCTTTTAATCTACCTTCCTTTTCCTGTACTTTATTTGATAGTATTTATCAATTCCTTCTTTCCTGTGCCAACTTAACCTCTTCCCACAATAAATTATGTAAGCTTTCTTTTCCAAGTTCATTGCCAGTTATCACTCTATGTATCTCTCCTCTTAGGCAGTAAGACAAAAAACAACTGAAACAAATGAAAGGGCAGCCAATGACAAAAGCCACCATCCAGCAAAATGAAAAGAAAATTTATTGTTAAGCAACACTCTTTTCACTGCTTTTTGTCCTGCATGAATCACAAAACTTCTTCAGACAAAGTGTTTTCAGATGGCAATGCTTATACATACTGGTAATTAAACAATTAAGGGTGATTAAATACTTAAAACATCAATTCAGTAAATGGGTAGCAAAAAATCACTTACGTAAATGTGTAAAAACGTCAGTACATAAATACAAGTAATCAACCAACACTTCTCCCAAAATAAATGCCCTGTTAAAATCTAAATTCTATTTTTATTATTATTTATATCGTAAAAATGATAAAAGCATTAAAAATATATAAAATATATAAAATATATAAACCTAAATTTCTATGGGCAGTGTTAAATCAACTTATAAAAATACCATGAGCAGCACTGTTAAACAACATTGGACAATGTTATCTAGCCAGGTTCTTAAGCCTCAAAATACACTTCATGGATAAAGAGTAATTTAACCCAGGGAAACTATTTGCATCCAAGCGGAGTTGCCAAATTAGTTCTAATTTTTCTAGTAGCAGTGACAGTGGGCCACCTCTTACGTTCATTGGAACCATATCTATCCCTTTAAAACTGAACTTGTGTTGACGGTAGGTTCCTATATGTTTAGCTTAGGCATTCCCATATTTATTTTTATTAATGCAATACTGGTGTTCATACACACATTCCTGTAACCTCCTATATAAATAATAATAAAAATAGAATTTAGCTTTAACAGGGCATTTATTTTGGGCGAAGTGTTGGTTGATTACTTGTATTTATGTACTGACGTTTTTACACATTGCTGGACGGTGGCTTGTGTCATTGGTTGCCCTTTCATTTATCTCTCCTCTTAGTTTTTCCTGATGTTTCTTTTTTTCCAGTTGTACCAAGCCTATTTCCATATGCCGAGTCTGTTCTGATTTAGATGAATTGCTATTGTTAAGAGTACAGGAGTATGACCCTAAATATATCTAGTCAAAATTTCTGCTTGTATCACTTTCATTCTGTCTCTACTACCTATAAGGAAATGGTCCATTTAACTGTCTTGTGCACCTGGATTGTTTTAGCTTCTGAAAACTCCACTTATGCTTGACCCTTCCACATTCCAGGAAATAAAATTGATACAGTGTACTTTCTTATTGCTTCCTATATTTCTTATCTCCCCTATCTGTTCTACACCTTGGACTTGGTTCCCCCATCACGTTTTGAGTGACTAATCCCCCATGGGTTGGAGCATAACCCTTTTGCCATTTTCTTTGACTATGCCCAGTGTGGATCAATTCACTTGACTTGATTTACAGGAAGAGCTAGTAGCAAGCTCACTCCCCCACCTCCCCACCAGCTAATAGTTTCTTCCCTTTAGATCCTCTATTATAATTAGAGGTCCATTACTGTGTGCCGTTTCCACTCCTCCATAACATGGAACTTCTACCTTTTAATACAATACTATTAGAATACATTGTATCTGTTGTTGTCAGTTTACAGTTCTACATTGCATAACAGGAAAGAGCAAAAACCTTGGCTAATACAACAAACACTCCATTTTTTGTCTATTGCACCAAACTTTGCATCATTATTTAGTGCAATTATGATTCAAAAATCATGCAGTATATATTTTACATAGAATCTGCATCAATAGTGTCATGCAATAGGGGTCTATATTATATTTTTGAAAGTTTCAAACATTGAACACCATATGGTCGACACCATATGAGCGATGTTTGAAAATTTGAAAATATAATAAAAAAATAAAAATAAAAAACTATACCTACCTAAATGCTGTAGGCAGGGGGCAAGCCCCCCTGCACCCCCACACCCCCGCTACTTAAATATTCCTACTCCGAGATCGCACTGCATTGAAGTAAAGGGAAAATATTCCCTACGGCGATTTCCGTGTTACGTGTGCGACGTTTCAACTTTTCGACCAATCGGGTTCGCTCAATACACGTTCGCCGTTTACAATTTTCGATCACGCGATAGGAACCCATGTAGTAGCTGTGTGCTTCATGGATTTTATAAATTACAAGTATGTTATGTTTCATTTTCCACAAGTCCATTTTCCCTCTTACTGTATGAATTATTGCACTGATCACAATCCACTCACTCTCCATGCTGGCCCCTCCAGCACTCCTAGATCAATGCTTACCCTGCAAGCTTTCACATGCCACAGATAAATATATTCAATATACCTTATTCAGGCAAGAACCAATGTCTACTTATTGCTAGCCTATTCTGCCGATTATCATTTACTTACGTGCAGAAGGCACATATGTGTAATTTACAGTTTTTACATCCTTATATGCAGTCTGTTACTTTAAATGCTAGAATTCCAGAAGTTTCAAAGCTGTAACCTCACATAGGAGTGACATTCTTTACCTTCTGGTTAAGATTGTGCAGTTTCTGCTGTTACAATGTGTACAGGCAACATACTTTAACTTAATATTTGTATATTTAATCACTATCATGAAATAACCATAATTTTCACAGTATAAACAGTGTGACTAGAATCAGGTTTACTTACTGATTTCTTGACCTTTGTGTATCATTATCTTGAAAGTACCACAGTAGTATACATCCATTATGATTTAAATGGTCATTACTTCAAAGTATAACAGGCCTATCACTTTTTTCAAATTTTCTAATCTATTTACAAATTTTTATCACACCCTTTGTTATCTTTTGTAACTTGTTTCTGTCTCTCTCAAAATAGTATTTAATCTGTGTTACTGAATCCAGTTTCTTTTCTTCTCTGCACTGCAGTCTGTGTGGATTCCCTGCAAATCATCTAACTACGTAACCTGTGATGGCAGTGTGTGAGGTAGTTTCCATTTTCCTTTTTCTGATAGTGTTCTCTAGCCCACTTATTTGAGCTTGTAACTCCAACAGTTTGTGGTTATGCTCTCCATTTTGTAATCTTTGTTTCTCTGGACAGATGTAGTCACTGTGCAAGCTATCTCTGGTATCCTTGATTTCTGTTATACCTAGTAGTCCCTGTGTTTTCCTAGAATGACTTTCATACACATTATCTACAACTCCTGAGGGGATTTCTTCTTGCTTAGCTGTCTTCCTTGTAGACTGGTTATATGATGTCTCTTCCAGTCTTCTGACTTTATTTGCTTCTCATTTCATTGTTTTATATGCCACGATATATTCTAGTCCCTTTCATGAAGTTTCATCTCTCTTTTCTTTCTCTTCTTTATCGAACTGCCATGCAGCTGCTGTGTCACTCTATCTTCTTACCTTGTTCCAAGCAGAAACCAGCAGTGTAACTGGGTAAGTTATTGTCATAAGAAATCCTATTTCTGCAATTTTCTCATCAGATAGTCAGCTTCCTTTTGATGGTGATATAGTTCTGTTGAGTAGCCCTCCACAAATGCAAAATGATTTTGTTGCAATGGGAAACCTCTCTTTTTTCTGCTATATTTGATAATCCATTCTCTTATTGGAAATAAACTGAGTGCTATAAGCATATGTCTGGGGTTGTTTGAGTCTGGTTTAGTCTTTCCTACTTATGGATCTGTTTTGTTCTAAAGATGAAACTTGCAGGGATTTGTGTCCCTCTTGTAACCATTTTATCTATGAAATATGGTAGTTCCTGAACGTTTCTGCTTTTTAGAATGTCACTGACTCTCACAATTCAGTCTCAGCTTCTATTCTCCAAATAATCCACCTTCATTTATGTATATGGACTTTCTTCTCTAACTGCTGTCATTTAACTTTTTCCTGTTTCTTGCTTTCTCTGACCATATTCTTCTGCAGCATATTTCTCTGTTCATGCATGGTTTGCACTGCTTCTTGGGCATGTAGTACCATCCAGTGCTAGGCTTCCATTTCATGCACTATCACTGAAAGACCATCAACTAGCAGAATCAACTTTTCAGAATTTGCTTCCTTAAATTGGGAAAGTAATTCATTTTCTAATTGCTGTGGTATTTCTGTCATTATATCTTGAATTTCTTTCCTTCTGTTTCTATTTTAACTGCATTTATTTCACTGACTCTCACCTGTAGCAAGGAGAGAGAACAAACTGAGCTGCCATTTCCTCCCTAGCCAAGCCATGTCCCAACTTTTTCCTGCAAGATTAGCCATGTTACAGGTGCTGGTGAGGCAGACATTGCCATGCTGTACACTGGCCATTGGGCTTACCACTGGGTCCCTAGCAGTCCTTAAGCTTTCTTCTTTGGAACAGAAGGTAAACTGAAGGGCTTACTGGTGACCCCCATGACCAGCTCTCAGGAATAGGTCAAATGCTTATCTGAGAGCAGTAGGGAGGGCTCCCTGTTGGGTCACCTGGAGAGAAGTGTGATGGTTAGTCAAAAATGAGGTGACTGGATACCTGCATTGGCACCCCGGATCATCTCTTCATGAAGCTGGTAATTGCACATCTAGCAAGCCCCAATCAGAATGCCACCAGACATAGAGCCGTCATATGATGTCAACCACAGAGGTGACTGATTTCTAGGTAGGTTCCCCTCTCAGCCAGTTTTGCAAATGCTACTAACCTCCCATCTCCCATCACTGTGTTCCCCATTGTTTTGTGTCACTTCCATTCCCTGTTTGTAGTCCAATCCTCTTCTTCATCATTGGTTGTCTTCTCCTTGCTCAGTGTATATCTCTCCATTACCAGCTCCCTTATGTGTAACGTCTATATGTCTTGTCTGCATTATATGTGCATTTGCCTGTCACTGCTTCTTGCCCTTTCCTCTCCATCCTAACCACTTTCTCATCTAAATACCGTCTCCTCTATCCTTTGTCTACTAAACAAAAAAGGGATTTGGTCCCATAAAAGAGCATACCATTCCTGCCCCTCAAGCCAATCTTCCTTTCTCTATGTTCTTCTATGCATGCCCCTGCTTGTCCTTACCCATTTCTGTCTGTCCTCTCCCCCATTTCCTCCCTAGTAATATGATAAACTGTTGTGCATGCCACCAGCATGTCGCTTTCCCTTATGCCATGTAATTGTTTATAGCATGACTAGTCTACTAGCATAGCTATTACTATCGCAGCTATGAAGTTTCATTATGCAACCTTGTTTCTGCCATGGCCAAGTTATGCGGGCACTCATGCCTTCCTAATCCCTTTCAGGCTGCCTAAACAATTGTACACCCTCCATTCTAAAGAAACCTGTTGTTTAAAGATGAAAGTGCTTACAATGAAATTAATTTGGCATACATAATTTTGGTTGCTTTTTGTTTTGTGCTATTTTCTTGTTGTACTTCCATTCTGAAGAAGACCCTACATCACTTCTATGTCAATATCTGAAATGTGCCTCTGTATACTTGACATTCTGAAAACAGGATCAGTATAGCTGTATCAACTATTTATTCTGCTAGCATGTTATTTTGCCTGTTGAGGAGAGGAAGCAGAGAAAAATAGATGCATTTCCATTCATAATTGGTTTGATAACTGTATAACAGCAAAAACAGAACCTCTCTATACATTGCCTGCCTCGCATTTTCACTGTGAGACTAAAATTACAAGGCTCACAGCTTGCTAAAAATAATTAATCAAGCCAGTAATGCAGAAGATAGCAAATATTTAAAACATGTTCACAATAACCTGTGTAGTATAGTACAATTACAGAAATACAAAGTTGTTTTTTTACTGAATACAAATAAAACTTATTTAGCAATCTGTTACTTACAAATTTCTATTCTGAGCCATTTTAATTCAGTATTCCATTTTGATCTTTGATAAAGGGTAATGTGTGATTAATAAAACTGTTTTTCTCATATTTTCACAACATAAATGTACTTAACCTTTCTTTATGAAGAATCATGCATGCACAACATGGCAGAAAAATGTTGACCATGTTACACAATAGCAGGACAACATTGTACTGTAACGGCTAAAGCTGGATATTCAGTATGGCTCTTTTTTTAATTTTAAGGAAGTTGTGTATGTGACAAAAAGGTCTTCCTCCTCACAGATTTTTCCTGTGTTAGTGCCCTGGTACAAATCATGTGATTCACTTACAATAACTAGACTCTGTGGAGGATAACTTCTCCCCCTTCCCCCATTCTGGTTATGCAATATTAATTTCCCTTTTTTTCAAATGTCATCCCATCTGGCTTATAGCAATGTGATATTTAGACTAGTTTCTCTATCTTTAAGAACACATCAGCTCAGTGTTTCAGAATCAATGACCCACCCCAAGTATAATGTGACAGGACACTGACATAGACATGACATGTGCTATTGCCGGCAGTTTGGAAGTTTCTAACAGGAAATAGATCTCAGGTTCAAGGCAATACATGTCAGTTACTGAAACTGCGATATGCTTAAAATGAAGTATACATTTCCATAATTAATTTTTTATGGTGACCAAAAATAAATAAATAGGTAAGCAGACAAGAAGTCAGATATCCAAAGAATAATAAGCAGCTGTTTGCATGATTGAAATAAAACTGTTGAAAAGCTTTATGCATGTGCAACTCTGAGTGGATTAAATGGAGGACTAGATGCATTGACAGGGTAACACTGGTAAGCAATGAAATAAGACTAGCAGAGAGCAAGAGGATTAATATTTAATCATGTTGGTTATTGCAACCTTGATATTCATTAGTGAATGTCTTAATACACAATAGCTATTTAAAAAAACTACAGAAAAAATATATTTTCATATTTATGACAAAAATGCATTATAGTAATAGTGATAGACTCCAATATGTGCATTAGGATATAACATTATTTATTATATGCAAAAATGAATACCTCTCTGCATCTTGTTTCTAGTCATCTGTGTAGTGATGCTACACAAAGATAACATTATATAAAACATTTAAAGCTCTGATTACACTGTGAAAAGCAGAAAAATGATAGCAGTGCTTGCACATAACATCACAAGCTATTTGTAAGCAAGATTCTTTCATATGAAGCTCTCTGTGTTAAAACACTAAGCAAACCTTGAGCTACCACAAAAATGGCAGTTAAAAGCAAAGCTCACTCTGAAAAACAGCTAACAGTTTTAAAAGCTGTAACATACCTCACTTTGCCGCACAACCCTTTTCATGTTAAAGAGATGAATTGCCTGAGTAAGCGTTAAAGATAAAATAATTTTTAATAAAATAATGACAGAAAATGTACTGAGAGTACCTTAAAATTCATTCTGCACTTTTGAAGGTTTAACACATCTTACACTGCCACACAAGTGGTAGCTAAACTTACATGTGCTGCAAAACCTTATTTTGGGTCTACTATTACAACCATTCACCACCATGTGTTATATGTTTTCAAAATTCATGTCATGAAAATCAGCCCTTGATCTTCACTCTCAAGGTGAATTTTATGAGATCTACTTCTTGAATGCATAACCTATTTATGATATGCAGTATTTTGTTTAATTTCCATGCACTAATCCCTCTTACTTGCACAGTTTGCTATGAGTGAATTCTCCTTTAAGTGAATAGAAAAAAACATTTATGTTAATATATCACCCAGTAAAACACTGTCTCTAAGCAAGATTCCCTGATCAGGCTTGGTGCTAACATTTTGGGTTCTCCAACTGGCTATACCAAGCAGCCATAACACTTTCTGGTGTTGGTTCTGCACTGTACCACTGTCATTCCATTTCAGTACTCATATTTACATATGCCCTGCTAACAGCACGGCAATGTGTTCAATCAGTAAACAACACACGCTGACTTTTAATTGCAGTTACTTTTATTTTAGATAATTGTGTTAATTTTTTATTAGCTTACCCTAGTTAAGCTTCTTTAAAATAAACAAAACCAACAAAAAGCAAATAGTGTTAATATAATCAATAACCAAGCACTGAAATGCCATTGAGCAAACATGGAAACTAAGAACACTTCACATCACTCCAAAGCCAGGAAAATGAATAATGAAGAATAAAATTGCCAGCATAACATTTCCAGTATTTAATAAAAAGAGATTAAGTGCTTTTGGTCTGTAAACCAGAAACCTCATCAGAAAAAAGTGCACAATACATCAATACATCACTTCCTTATAACTCCTTAATTTAAAGAAACAGAGCACCAATTCATCATTCTACATACTGTACAAAAATATAATAAAAACGAATGCTATTAACTATTAACTGCATCCAATTAAATTTAAAAAGTGTTAACTGTACCAAAAATAATTTTAAAAAGCTTTAATAAAACTCAGATATATGAATATAGAAAAATAGATATGAAAATAGATTAAAACTGTACAATTCAAATATTACTATCAACTACAATACTGCACCATAAAATACATATAAAAATAAAACAATAATATAAATATAGGCTTGTGCAAATAAGTTACAATTTAGCTGCCTTTAATTTCAAAACTGGAAGTATTGATACCATATCATTTAATCTAGGTAGAATCATGACATCCAGTATTAGTGGCCAGAATAACTCCTTAAATTCAAGTCTCTATTCCCATTCACCACCTATTGGATTAACTGAAACTTTCGCCATTATAGCAAATGTAAAACTATTAAATTCAATGCATACAATGGAATGCTTGTATAAACCATTGTTTGAATTACCAGTCCTGATATCATGTTAAGTGTTCATAAATTCTTTTATGTAATGCTCTTTCAGTTTTACCAACATAGAAACTAGAACAAACTGAACATATTGCAATATAAATCAGACCCATAGTTTTACAATTACCCTTAACTAATTTAACTTTACTCCATAAACTATTTTAAGAACAAGATTCTCCCTAGTCAAAATATATAGGCATTGCTTGCAAGGACCACGTTTCATCATACCCAGCTTTGCAGCTAAAGTCCCCATTTTTTATCATTATTACCAGATTCAAATAATCTTTTAATGTTTGGAGGTGTCTTAAATACAAAACTGGGATCCTTTCCTAAAGCTACTTATAGAAGGGTTAGTTTTCAACATATTCCAATTATTTTTTAATAATTGCTTTGATTCTGTTAACCTAATTATTATATTCAAGAACTAATGCATGTTCATAAGGTAACCCACCCAGTGATGTTGATACAGCACTACAAAGAGTAGAACCCACATTAGTTTCCACACCTACCCCAGGAAGGGGGTTACATTTATTTCCCATTCATTAAAATCACCATCCATAATTCCTCTAATAAAATCTAAAGGATTGCCTCTCTCTATCAACAAAACATCTAGTTTTGAAAATTCATCTAGCAAGTCATCTTTGATAGAAGTCATCAAGGCCACTCTAATACTTTGTCCTTTAAACTTTTCTTATAACTCATAGGATGGGAACTATTATTATGTATATAGGAGTTACTAAATGTAGGCTTTCTAAAAATACTAGAAATAAAACCCTTAGCATTTGTTGTGATCCATGTATGCAAGCAATTTTACCCTTATTATTTTAATTCCTTGTAAATTTAAAATAAGTGGTAGTGTTACTTAAAAAAAACAATGGATTCCCCAGTAAGATCTTCCATTCCTTCTCATAAAACAAAAATAACATCTAAATATCTTAAATAAAGTTTACAATATTTATAATGAACTGGAAAATGCATGAAATTTCTCCCAAGCCAGTAGGATCAAATTTAAAAAGACAGAGGCACAAACTGCCCCCATCACAACCCCCTTGACTTGTTTATAATACTCTCAATAAATAAATAAATAAATAAAATTATTATCTAGTACCTTAGCCACCAAATTCAAAATAGTTGTATATCCTAAGTTGACAAAACCAAACAGGATATCAGGCTCTCATGGAATAAATCCAGGACTTCATCTCTTGGGATGGAAGTAAAAAGATCCTCAACATCAATGGTTAGGAAATCTATATTGTCTGACCACACTGACAGGGGCATCTCCCCCAAAAAGAACTTAAGAAGATGAGGTTTAATAGAAACAACATTTTCAATTTCCTATCAATAAAGGTAGAAAGAGGGTATGAAATTGAGCCACTAACCATCACTATCAGTCTAAATTTTAAATTTGTATGCCCTTATGCAGTTTTGGTATCCCAAATATTGTTGGGACAAGTCATTTCTTTACATAAAAAAAAGAAAATATGTCTTCAGTTATTCTTCCTTCAAGTAACAATTCTTCAAAAAAACGTTCAGTGTTATATTGTGCTATGTTGATTTCATTATGGTACACCTGTAAATAGGTACTAGAATCATGTAGAATATCAATCATAGCAGCAGAATAATCAAATGAGTCCAAAATAAAAATTTCTACCCCTTTATCTGGTCTCATGATCCTAATAGATCTGTTGTTCCTTAAACAATCCAACAACAGTTTTTCAAATGATGCTTCCTGAGTCTAATATATTTTTTACTTATACAATAGTAATTATCAATGCCAACTTTTTCACAAGCTTAAATGAAAGAATGCATAATGCGGTTAAAACAACTTTTCTTTTTACATAAAAACGTATTCTTATGTAATGCATTACTTGATTCTTGATTTTTATACAAAACAGCAAGATTATGTTTTCTAGTAAACAATTTTAATTCAATAATTGAACCAGCTATGTTAAAAGGGGGTACAGATAAATGCATACCATTTATAATAGTGAGATGACTATAATTAATAATATTAAAACCTTGATATGGCATCAGGATACCATTTATATTGGGTGTAACTACCATTTCCTGATGTTCCTTTTCCTAGCAATACATTATGAACTCCATAGAACAGGAAAATCTTTATCAGAATTAAGATTATAATCATCAATAACCTGAAATCCATTGTCTTGATTAGTGGGCAAAGAATTAGCCACAACATCCTCTCTTGACCAATTATAAATATAATTTTTTTTTCATTTGCCCTCAAATGATGTTGTTGTTGTATCTTTTGGCTTTTCCCAGTTAGGGGTCGCCACAGCGGAACTCGGGTCTGCTAATGATTGGCAGCAGATTTTTACATACCGAGTTGCCAGCCCTGACATACAACCTTCAACGAAGGTACGCCCATTTATGCATGTCTCCACACAGAAGACGCTTTAGCTGAGAATTGAACAGGACAACGTCTTACTGTGAGGTGACAACGCTACCGCAGCACCACCACTGCAGTCAGTATTATTACAGTATTACTTCATGTCCCTATTTAATTTCATCTTTTGTTTCCTATTAACATCACATTTTTTATCTATTCTAAAAAATTATAAGCACTTTTATACTGTTCAAACAGCAAATCATCCTTTATGAGCATATTTAAACAACTTATTTCAAAAGATTAGAAGTAATGTTTGTATTATATTTGATAATTAGTTCAATCAGTTCCCTGCCATGATAGATAAATTGCATGGGGAATTCAGTATACATATTGTCTTCCCATTGCAAACCGTTGGGAAATTTGAACACTCTAAGACCTTTTGGAACAATACATCTATTCAAGCATTCTGATAGCTATGTCTTGCCCAGTTACAGACTCTTGACCTTCAATAATTTCTTTTCAAACATGTATATACTATCCTTTAAAGAACCAAAGGAGTCAGGATCTACTTTGTCCTTTGAAGGATCTTGCCCCAAATCAAAGGACTTATAAACCAAGCTTGTAAGTCACCATAATATAATCTTGGGTCCCACCTGATGGATCTTGAAAGTAAAAAACAACATAATTATTGTTATTAAGAGAACCTTAATTATTGGCAGAGCTGCAATCACCCACTGCTACAGATAAAAACATTTGATGCCTGTTTGCCAAATTGTCTCTAAAACTGCTTTCCCAAAATAACTCCTAGCTGGATGTAAAAATATTCAACCATTATGAAGCATTCAAACTAGCAACAAAAGATGGTTGATTAATTCCTTGTCTCTGGGTAACCAGCTGTGTGGTAAGTAAATCTATAAGGTGGGGAAGGTCAGTTTTCATACAATCCATATCTGATAGAAGCTGTAGTAAATCAAGAGAACCTTGGCTTACCAAACAGTCTTCATTAACACAGCTATTGTCTATGGCCATGAACTTCAAATGCGAATATACCAGAAACCTAAACCAACAATAAGCAAATGTCATCAATATAACCAATAAACAAGCACTGAAACACTGTGGAGTAAATGTGGAAATCAGGAACACTTCAAATCACTCTGGAGACCAGGAAAATGCATAATAAAGAAAAAAAATCACCAGCATAACCTTTCCACTATTTACTGAAAAGAGATCAAGCACTTTAATTCTGTAAACCTGGAACTTCATCCGAATAAAAATCACAATACATCACTTCCTTATAAAGCCATAATTTAAAGAAACAGAGCACCAAGTCATCATTCTACATATTATACAAGAATATAATAAAAATGAATTCTGTTAAGAATTAATTGCATCCATTTCAGTTTGAAAAAATAACTATAGAAAAATAATTAAAAAAAAAATAATAAAGCCAAAATCAAAGAATATAATGCAATAAATATGAAAAATATATTAAAATTGCATTAATTCAAATATAACTATCAGCTACAATACTGCACCATAAAATACATATAAAAATAAAACAATAATATAAATATGAGTATGTGCAAATAACAAGTTACAATTTAGCTACCCTTATTTTCAAAACTGGAAGTATTTATACCAGATCATTTAATCCAGGTGGATTCATGACATCCAGTATTAATTGCCACAATAATTCCTTAAATTCAAGTCTCGATTCCCATTCACTGCTTTTTTGATTAACTAAAACTTTCAGTATAGCAAATTTAAAACTATTAAATTCATTGCATACAATATAATGCTTGTATAAAGCATTGCTTGAATTACTAGTCCTGATATCATGGAAGTGTTCATAAATTCTTTTATGTAATGCCCGTTCAGTTTTACTAACAGAGAAACTAGAACAACCTGAGCATATTGCAATAGAAGTCACATCCATAGCTTTGCAAATGCCTTTAATTAATTTAACTTTACTCCATGAACTATTTTCAATAACAAGATTTTCCCTAGTCAAAATATATAGGCATCTTTTGCATGAACCACATTTCATCCTACCCAGCTTTGCATATATAGCACCCAGTTTTTATCATTATTACCAGATTCAAGTAATCTTTTAAAGTTTGGAACTGTCTTAAACACAAACCTGGGATCCTTCCCTAAAATATCATATATAAAAGGGTTAGTTTTCAAAATATTCCAATTATTTTTAATAATTGCTTTGATTTTATTAGCACAATTATTATAGACAAGAACTAATGTACGTTCATAAGATAACCCAAGTGGTGTTGTCCATACAGCACCACAAAGAGTGGAATGTGCATTAGTTTCCAAACCTATACCAAGAAGGGGTTTATAGTAATTTCCCCATTCATTAAAAATCCCATCCATTAATATTTTGGGTTCCCCATCTGGATATAACAAGGAGCCATACCACTTTGTGATATTGATTCTGCACCATTGCACCACTGTCACTACATTCCAATACTCATATTTCCATGCGGTCTGCTAATGGCACTGCAATGTGTTCAGTCAGTAAACACTACAAGCAGACTTTTAGTTGCAGTTACGTTTATTTTAGATAATTCTGGTAATTTCATATTAGCTTAGCCCAGTTCAGTTTCTTTACAATAACACATTTTAGATGCAAGGAAATGTATAATTTCAGAGTTATGTGGAGGAAATAGGACTTAAATTGGTTCCTCTGTACTTAGTTATGTGCTTGGAATAGGACTGAGATAGGTTTCCCTGTACTTAACAATGTGCTGGGTATAGGACTGAGGTTCCTCTGTACTTAGTACTGTGCTAAAATAGCACTGGGATAGGTTCCTCTACACTTATTAATTTACTGGGAATAGAACTGGGATAGATCCATCTGTATTTACTAATGTGCTGGGAGTAGGACGGGGATACAGCCTTCTGTATTTAGTAATTTGCTGGAAATAGGACATGGATAAGTCCATCTGTATTTACTAATGTGCTGGGAATAGGTTTCCGTTGCACTAAGTAATGCGCTGGTAATAGGACTGGGATAAGTCCCTGTGTATTTAGTAATGTGCTGGGAATAAGATTGGAATAGCTACCTCTGTGCTTATTAATGTGCTGGGAATAGGGCTGGGATAAGTTCATTTCTATTTAGTAATGTGTTGGGAACAGGTTTCCTTGCACTTAGTAATGTACTAAGAATAGGACTGGAATAGGTCCCTCTTTATATAGTAATATGCTGGTAGTAGGACTATTTAGGCTCCACTCTGCTTAGTTGGGATATCTACTGATGTTTAGCATCTGTTTCTTAATTTGTAGTACTCATTAAGTTCATATTTCTCTACTAGATTAAGACGATACAGGTTTCCATCAAGTAATCAAATATGGCTAGTTTATATAATGGGTTGGAAACTGAATGGTATTCACATGGAAAATAATAATTGAATTATGTTTTATAATTCCCATTTTAAAGTCACTTGTACTGTAGAATACCATACAATGCTACATTAAATATGCCTGGCAGAAAAAATTGAATTAATTTCATACATGCTTCATATTAGTTAAGGTATATCTTAGGACTACAGTTTTAAACCATAAATGTTTTTGTAAGCTGGAACTCTATATCCCAGGAATCACACTTCTTATCCTAAAATGTATCTCTACTGTCTCTGAAGTAGTAAAACTCTTTTCTCATTCGACTGATAAAGCCTTAAACAGTTTTCACTCTTATCTTGGCCAGTGATTAGAATGTGGTATAAAATCGAGTCTATATTATAACCTCGAATGGGCAGTATATTGAATACAACTCCATCGACATATAAACGCCAAACTACAAATTCAGCGAACCACCAAGCCAACGAAAATGTTAACATCGACTGCATCACATCATCAAAAGCACCGTTCAGGTAAGTGAACCCCAATGAAGTAAAACTACATTAACACACTTTTTGCAGGGGGGGGGGGCAAGCCCCCCTGTGCCCCCACACACACCCTACTTAAATATACCAACTCCGAGAATGTACTACAGTGGGGAAAAGGATATATTTCCTCATCCCCACAATCATGCTGCTGGACAAAAAACACATTCAATGTTGTCAGTTTCGATGGTTTGGTGGTTCGCTGAATTGGTAGTTCGACGTTTATATGTCGCTGGAGATGTATTCAATATACCGCCCATTCGGTAATAATATAGACCCATAAAATCTACTCTTTTTCCTCAACCATCTGATATGGCTGCACTCCAAGAGCTTATATCACCCAAATGTCTAGCCTATGTTAGGTCTATATGGAAATATCATAAAATATAATTGTCAAAATGGATTTTCCGTATTAGAATTATTTCACACATGTCAACTGACAAAACTGATCTCTGTATTTCATACCAGAAACATATTATCAGCAACTCTATGCTGCAAGCTTAGATAAAGCTTATAATACTGCTTTGTTATGAAACAAAGGAATATTGTAGTTAGAACTTATTCTGTTGCATGTTCTGTAATGTATGTAATACTGTTTGTGCATTCCACAGATGAAGACATGAGAAAGTGCAGAGTATGAAAATGTGTTGAAATGTAATGAGTACTGAAATGGAAGGAAATTTCCAGAATACTGCTTCAGGCACAAAAAGGCTATAAGCTGAGACAGATGCCTGGTGTCAAAGCCATGGCCTCAAGCTCAATGCCAAAAAGTGCATTGTCATCCCCTTTGGTAAAAACTCTGTACCCATGAACTACAACATAGGCGGTAGTATACTTAACACTGAAAGTGTGATAAGAGACCTTGGGACACAGGTGAACAGTAGTCTCTCCTTCAGTAATCACATCGCCACAGTAGTCAGGAAATCCTTCTACGTGGCACACCTCATCACAAAAGGTTTCTCATCCAGAAAAAAAGGGGTCATTGTTCCCGTCTACTCATCACTCATTAGACCCATTATAGAGTACAATGCCCCTTTTGGTATGTACCTCACAAGACATCCACAACAACTGGAAAGGATGCAGAAATACCTCACAAAGAGGATTACCGGCCTCAAACAGATGCCCTACGCAGACAGTCTCAAAAAACTCCAGCTTTACTCCATCGCATATCGCCTACTCAGAGGTGATCTCTGCCTAACATACAATGCTATGTCAAACCCAGAGCTGTTGGACATGCTCCACTTAAAGAAATCCCAATCCCTCCAAGCTACACGCTCTAGGGACCTAAACCTTGTCACCACAATAAACAGAATATGCCGGAGGGATAGATTCCTGTCCCAGAGACTTCCCATACTCTGGAATAAACTACCTATCTATATCAAACAAAACTCCTCATTAGCACTCTTCAAGAAAAATCTTGATGATTGGATGGGAAATAGGAAATTCACCCCGGGGATCACCTCTGTGGCTCTGCTCGACAGAGGCACAGGAAATTAATTTTCTTGGGTAACAAAAGCCAGGGTACCTTTTTGGCTGGGCTTGTATAGGCCCCAGGGCTGATAGCCTAGTACCTACCTATGAACCTATGAACCTATAGCTGTCTGCCATGTTAATTTAGTCTAATCTAGACATAAAAAAAGCACTGGCAGCACTATATTAAACCAAAAAAGAGACTGCTTTAGTTTATTTATAGTTTAATAGTCACTTTTGTCATAAGTCTTCATCATAAAACAAAAAAAAAATAAAATAAAAAATGCATATAGCTTTGTTTATTTTTTATTCAACAGTAGGTATCATAAACAATTAAAATGTGTCACCATGGGGACCACTGAGGCTTCTACTTTTGCTAGGTTGGTATTGGGCTGGTGGAAGAGAGAAATTTTACCCACTATCAAACATTTTTCTAGTATAGTGTTCTATCGCCACTTTGTCGATGACTTGTTTTTCATTATTAAAGTTTCCACCTCAGTACATGCTGAATGGTTAGATGAATTAAATACTTGTTCAAGTGTTTTGACATTCACAGCTGGTGACACATTCCAGAAGGTTAACTTCTTGGATGTGGAGCTCAGCTGTGATTTTATTGAGTGTCATTTTTTTAGTAAGATACATTGAAAAAATACTTTCTCCAATAGTTACCTTCGCTACAAGAATAATCACCCTAGTTACATGAAGAAAACAATCCCAGAGGCCAATTTATTAGGGCTTCACAAATGAACAGTAGAGACAGTGATTTTTGGTCTGAAATTGTTTTTATTACAAAGTTGTTTCTTGAAAGAGATTATTCTTTGGAACTATTACAAGTTATAGCACCAGAAGTCAGCAGCAAACAATTTACAGAATCCCCCCTATACTGTTACAAGGTTTCATCAGTAAAATAATAAGGGAGAGTGAGCTGACTATTACTAATAGTTCCAATAAAACACCTAGGTGTTGTCTGGATATGACTGTACATAGTGGTATTATTAGGACAATTATACAGAATAACGGGAAATGTATTGAGGGCAACAGTGATGGTATTAGTGCTTTAGGTAACACACCTCATTTTGTTTACATGAAAAATAGTAGTATAAAACAAATGTTAGAAAATGATGACATAAAAATTACAATTTACTTCAAGAGCTAGTGGAACCTACATGTACAATAGTTGTAGCATTTCTAGGTTCATTTATGAAGGCCAATACTTAGCACTTGATCATATGTCATTTAACTTCAAAATTCCTGGTAGATTTTCTTGTAGAATCTGGTTGGCACCACAAACTTAATATTAAAGAAAAGAAATGGATCACTAAACTGGGTGCTCTGTTTAATCCAGGGCTTAATGAATATTTATGAGGTATTTTTTGTGATGCTTTATGTCAGCCTATCAAATTTCTTCTTTTACTTGTTTTTCAGTATATAAGACTTTCTACATTCATAATTGTGTTTTTTCTTTACACTGAAGAAGGCCAGGTTAAACCCAGGCCGAAACCGGTCTGTTGAATTAAATCTTTATGAAGTTTAAATAAACTTTATTATTTTTCACAGTTCACTTGTTGCTGGCTAACTTTATTTTTCATGCTTCTGATATTTGCCGTGCAACTTCCTACGTGCAGGGGAATTATATTTTGGTACACAGATTTTCTTGTAGCACAAAAACTGTAGTTTATTTTGCTTTGTGCTCTGGTTGTCCAGCATTTTATGCTGGCATGACTGCCATGAGATAAGTAAGAGAGTTATGGCGCGTATTTATGCATTTAAAGTAAAAGATGAGAACAATGTATTATATAGGCATTCAATTAGGTTCTCTACATATAAAAAATTACTTTCTCTATTTTGGAGTACATCAATCAAGATAGGAGCGGTGGTCACCTTAAGAATCGAATTGAAAGGAAAGAGACAGAGTAACAAATTAAATTAGCTGCAGATTGTCCCCCTGGTG
The DNA here is from genome assembly GCF_019279795.1 of Protopterus annectens. Classification (NCBI taxonomy): domain Eukaryota; kingdom Metazoa; phylum Chordata; order Ceratodontiformes; family Protopteridae; genus Protopterus; species Protopterus annectens. The sequence continues at coordinate 130,902,173 of NC_056742.1, read as the reverse complement.
ATGTAATAAATATTAAATGTTTTTTACTTGATAGAAAATTACTATTTAAATATTTATACACTGTACTTTTAAATGTTCTTCCATTTAATTGTTTAATTGATTCACTGATTAATTGTTTTATGTGAACTTTTTTTTAATATTGGTTGATTTTAGATTTTAAATATTTTATGTGTGGTTTTTAGGAACTTTTTGGTTTTCTGATGAAGTATTATGATGAAAGCAATTATTAAACTATATCAGTTTTTGCTAGTCTAGACATCACTTTGTGCTGCTAATCTGTTCTGAAACAAATGTTTTTTCTTAAAATACTTTCATGCCTTTTTGGATTTGTTAATGACCGAATGTAATAAGGAACCTTGGAATAGCCAGCCTTCAAATAACAGTGTACCCACAATAAATAAATCATTCTTCTTACTCCTGAAATAACCCTGGTCCTGTATCATCTACTTCACAGTCTTTAAAGCTCATAATCCAGCCTGTGATCATGGCATAGAGGGATGAAGCCCTGACTATGGTCCCAGTTACCTGAGCTCAAACACTGGTTTGGGTACTGATGGCATAAGTAGGGTAAAGCCCACATAGAATGACTTCCTATACATAACAATCTAATCATCTATAAAAAACAGAATTATTTATTTTGCCAGTATATGCACATCACCTTCTTGGATCTTAGTTCTATAGTTAAAAAAAAATCACTGAATCAAGAAAGTATTATGTCACCAATTTTCTAACACTGTTTCATAGAACTTATAATAATAAAGTCACTCAAACATTCAAAAGAAGGTACTTATGTATTATTGCAACCAGATTCCACAATGGACCATGTTTCTACCTTCTTGGTTGTGCACTGCAGAACAGCTCCAAAAATATATTAACAACTGACAATAGAGGGCTACTGACACAGACAGAGAAAGAACAGGAGAGAAAAAAGAAAACTTCCTGAGACGGTGCATTACTTACTTTTCATGGTGCCGAGATAGCTGAATCTTGGAATCTGCCATGGTATGCCATTACATTCTGAAAGCCGTTGCTGCCACGGAAGGGGAACTCACACTGTGGGGAGTCTTTTCAACAGTGGAGATGATCTTTGATGATGAAAAGTCTGACATGGGTATGAGGACATTATTTGTCTCCCTGTAGGAAGGATTTACATATCTCATGAGTGCTGTGCACAACACCTAAAAATACATAGGGAGTTACAATGACAAGGGGGACTGAGCTAAGTTGGAGAATGAGGACTGTAAAAATACTTTGCCCTGATGAAGCTGGCTGTACCATTGTGAATTACACAGGGATGTTGTTTCCTGAAATTTTGAAACCAACACATGCATTTATATTGAATTATTACAGTAATTACCTAAAAATACAAGAAAAAATGCACATTTTTGTTGTATACCTTACAACTTCATCACAACCAACGCATCATCACAAGGAAGCATTTATTAACGTGCGGCCATATACAAAATGGCTTTGTTCACAAAAGTGAATTGTTTCTGTTTCTTTAAAATCACAATACAGTCTGCCCCCAATCTGGCAAACAGTTACTTAGTTAATGTACCAACACTTGCATAAACAGAATGAGTCATTTCTCCATTACATAAAGAGTGATGACATGTCTGAAATCTGGTTGCAAACGTAAGTACCCAAAAGAATAAATTATTCACATCAAGACAAGTATGGATGAATTTGTCTCAAATTTAGATATCCATCTTCAAAACCTCAATGGTCCAGTATGAAAATAAGAGCAAGCTGTCACTAGTGACCTTTTTTTACTTAGATGAAGCAAACAGCACCCTTTTGGTGGAAAATACACATTTCCAAGCCCAAAATGGCATTACAGAATATTTTTGCCAAATTTATATAACTAAGTTAACCTCTTCCCTTAGGAAACTATGTCATCAGAACAGGTTTTAAGATTCGTGTCTAAACCAAATAAAAAATTGTTCTAATTCTGACCCTACCATAGTTGGCAGCTGTTCTATTTCCCTCTTAAAATAAAATCTTGGTATTAAAATTTTTTTTGTCACTTTTCTGACAGAATTTTACTAAATGGCATAATATTTCCTTTTTCCATTTATTTTCATTTCCATGCTTTTTCAACAACAAGGCGGTAATTTTAACACTGGAACTAGTAATGAAGTTATTACATGTATCGAAACAAAATAATTGCTAAGTGGCAGCATTAGTTGCATCTATAAATTTTGACTGTGTCTGTATCTGCTTTCATAAAGCCTTAGAACATTTAAATGTTCCCTTTGGTCATGAGGAAATCATCAGTAAGATTTATACTATCATTTTTATTACTCCAGTCACTAAAGCCTTAAGGGCTTGGTCTCTAACATAAAGTAAAGATTTATCATCAAAGATTCCACTTTATTCTCATACCTATTCAAAACTTACTATCTCATGTCCTCTTGATTTATTATAAACAATATATAGAAGATATACCAATGAATAGTCAGGATACTGTCTCTAAAGCTTTTATCAATAATACACCATGCATCTATGTAGGTTAATCTGAACTCTGCAAGAAGAAATATCTTCCTTCATTAAAAGTATGTAACTACATTATCCATCTTTTTACAGTGTTTGCCTTACACTTGGTAAATATAACATGGATGAGTTCAAGCTTATTGGTTTGTAGTCTTATATATGGAAATCCTTACTCAATTTCACCATAGGAAGTTAACTGCTTGTGTGACTTGCAATGAATTTACAAAGTGTTGGGGCTTTGTTTTTTTCTTTGTAGTTGTGCTATGAAAAAGGTAGTTTATATAAGTTCATTGCTTACTCCACCATGCAGAAAATGTTTCTCTAATTGTTCAGTTTGTCTGAACCTACTGTTGGTTTGTTTCATTTGGTTGAACCTCAGCAAGTTTTTTCTTGATGAAACAAAGGGCAAGTCTATAAAATCCTAATGATCACATAAAGGATTGTAATTTGGAGGTCATACTCTAGCATAGATCTTAAAGTTTTCTTTTCAGTGACAGACTACTATGGAAGAGGTGGAGCAGTGCTTAGAAAAAACGGAACAAATTAAAATATAACACCTTAGCTGGGAGTACTAAAGTTAAAGTGAATACTTCTGACAAATGTCCTATTAATTCAACAACACTTTCTGTAAAATTACACAACACTTTAATAAAATAAAATTGGTATTAAAAAAATCAGAGAATGGGATTCTGAATTATTAGATCTACAATACAAACTTTTGTCAGTAAAAGCTGAAAAAAATCAAAATAAAAATCATTTGGAGATGAAAAAGAAAGTAGAAGTATTAAACAATAAATACAATGAAATTCTAACAAATAAAACTAGTTTAGCTTTAGAAAACTAAAAATTAATACCTTGGCTACTTCTTCAAATATCTACATAATTTATCCACAAGAATCAAAATACAATCAAAAGCTAATAGCATTAAAAGTATATTCTATGAAAAGAAAGGGAACATGTCTCAGATATAGGTGACATTCTTGATGCCTATAGAAATCACTATAAGAAACATTTCCAAAAAGAAAATATATACATCGATCAATTAAATCTAGATGAAAAATGTTCTAATATAAAAAAACAGAAACATCTGCAAGCAAACATATCCTACAAAGAAGTTGCAGATACAATAAAAGAGGGTAAAAATAATAAAGCTCCAGGCATAGATGGTATAATTAAGGAAATGTATAAACTTTTTCCTTCAAAGATACTATCCCTCTTCCATAAAACTCTATTAGAAATTCACTCAGAAGGTTTAATACTACCCTCTTGGAGATATTCCTTAATCACACCAATTCTAAAGGAAAACAAATCTCCAAACCTTTATACCTCATATAGACCGATATCATTATTATATAATGACTATAAGATATTTATGACAATATTAACTAACAGAATGAAAATACCACTATCCAAAACAATAAATAATGATCAAACTGGATTTATATATCATAGACACACACAAGACAATATTAAAAGGATAATTTTTCTTGTAGATTATGTTAATAAAGAAAATAAAGAAACACTCATAATTGGCTCAGATATAGAGAAAGCCTTTGATTCCCTAAATTGGAACTATTTATTCAAAACCCTAATGCTATTTGAATTTCCTGCATCTTTTGTTCATCTCCTAAAGAATATATATACACATAATGTAGCATATGTCAAGTTAAGTCCTTTTACCTCTGAATCTATACATATAACAAAAGGCACTAAACAAGGATGTCCCATTTCACCGATTCTATTTGCTCTGGCTATTGAAATATTGGCAGATTCAATTCATAACAATATAAAAATTAAAGGAATAGATGTGTATGAACAATGCAATTTTAAAGTAATGCTATTTGCTGATGACATATTACTAACATTATCTAATACAAAAACATTTCAGAGCTTAACCAGAAAGGCTCATCCAGACTCTGCTACACTTTGCTGTGAAGGAAAGGTTAGTTTGCTGTTATTTTTTGTATTACTGTATTGCCTTTCTATATTTTGAATACTGTAGTTTGTTTTCTTTACCTTGTGTTTTGCTTGCATTCTGTTTTAACAGCATATTAAAACTTCAAAAGAGACCACAGCTCTCTCTGTTCTGAGTAAGGCAGAAATAAGAACTGATTAATTAAGGACTCATTCATAAGACAGAAGAGGTCACTTAAGGTTAATCACTTGTTAACAGAGGGGGTGGAGCTAGGAACTAAAATTTCTATTTAAGGAGTAAACTAAAACATTTCAGAGCTTTACCAGAAAGGCTCATCCAGACTCTGCTACACTTTGCTGTGAAGGAAAGGTTAGTTTGCTGTTATTTTTTGTATTACTGTATTGCCTTTCTATATTTTGAATACTGTAGTTTGTTTTCTTTACCTTGTGTTTTGCTTGCATTCTAACAGCATATTAAAACTTCAAAAGAGACCACAGCTCTCTGTTCTGAGTCAGGCAGAAATAAGAACTGATTAATTAAGGACTCATTCATAAGACAGAAGAGGTCACTTAAGGTTAATCACTTGTTAACAGAGGGGGTGGAGCTAGGAACTAAAATTTCTATTTAAGGAGTAAACTAAAACATTTCAGAGCTTTACCAGAAAGGCTCATCCAGACTCTGCTACACTTTGCTGTGAAGGAAAGGTTAGTTTTCTGTTATTTTTTGTATTACTGTATTGCCTTTCTATATTTGAATACTGTAGTTTGTTTTCTTTACCTTGTGTTTTGCTTGCATTCTGTTTTAACAACATATTAAAACTTCAAAAGAGACCACAGCTCTCTGTTCTGAGTCAGGCAGAAATAAGAACTGATTAATTAAGGACTCATTCATAAGACAGAAGAGGTCACTTAAGGTTAATCACTTGTTAACAGAGGGGGTGGAGCTAGGAACTAAAATTTCTATTTAAGGAGTAAACTAAAACATTTCAGAGCTTTACCAGAAAGGCTAATCCAGACTCTGCTACACTTTGCTGTGAAGGAAAGGTTAGTTTGCTGTTATTTTTTGTATTACTGTATTGCCTTTCTATATTTCGAATACTGTAGTTTGTTTTCTTTACCTTGTGTTTTGCTTGCATTCTAACAGCATATTAAAACTTCAAAAGAGACCACAGCTCTCTCTGTTCTGAGTCAGGCAGAAATAAGAACTGATTAATTAAGGACTCATTCATAAGACAGAAGAGGTCACTTAAGGTTAATCACTTGTTAACAGAGGGGGTGGAGCTAGGAACTAAAATTTCTATTTAAGGAGTAAACTAAAACATTTCAGAGCTTTACCAGAAAGGCTCATCCAGACTCTGCTACACTTTGCTGTGAAGGAAAGGTTAGTTTGCTGTTATTTTTTGTATTACTGTATTGCCTTTCTATATTTTGAATACTGTAGTTTGTTTTCTTTACCTTGTGTTTTGCTTGCATTCTAACAGCATATTAAAACTTCAAAAGAGACCACTGCTCTCTCTGTTCTGAGTCAGGCAGAAATAAGAACTGATTAATTAAGGACTCATTCATAAGACAGAATAGGTCACTTAAGGTTAATCACTTGTTAACAGAGGGGGTGGAGCTAGGAACTAAAATTTCTATTTAAGGAGTAAATTAAAACATTTCAGAGCTTTACCAGAAAGGCTCATCCAGACTCTGCTACACTTTGCTGTGAAGGAAAGGTTAGTTTGCTGTTATTTTTTGTATTACTGTATTGCCTTTCTATATTTTGAATACTGTAGTTTGTTTTCTTTACCTTGTGTTTTGCTTGCATTCTAACAGGATATTAAAACTTCAAAAGAGACCACAGCTCTCTCTGTTCTGAGTCAGGCAGAAATAAGAACTGATTAATTAAGGACTCATTCATAAGACAGAAGAGGTCACTTAAGGTTAATCACTTGTTAACAGAGGGGGTGGAGCTAGGAACTAAAATTTCTATTTAAGGAGTAAACTAAAACATTTCAGAGCTTTACCAGAAAGGCTCATCCAGACTCTGCTACACTTTGCTGTGAAGGAAATGTTAGTTTGCTGTTATTTTTTGTATTACTGTATTGCCTTTCTATATTTTGAATACTGTAGTTTGTTTTCTTTACCTTGTGTTTTGCTTGCATTCTAACAGCATATTAAAACTTCAAAAGAGACCACAGCTCTCTGTTCTGAGTCAGGCAGAAATAAGAACTGATTAATTAAGGACTCATTCATAAGGCAGAAGAGGTCACTTAAGGTTAATCACTTGTTAACAGAGGGGGTGGAGCTAGGAACTAAAATTTCTATTTAAGGAGTAAACTAAAAGATTTCAGAGCTTTACCAGAAAGGCTCATCCAGACTCTGCTACACTTTGCTGTGAAGGAAAGGTTAGTTTGCTGTTATTTTTTGTATTACTGTATTGCCTTTCTATATTTTGAATACTGTAGTTTGTTTTCTTTACCTTGTGTTTTGCTTGCATTCTAACAGCATATTAAAACTTCAAAAGAGACCACAGCTCTCTCTGTTCTGAGTCAGGCAGAAATAAGAACTGATTAATTAAGGACTCATTCATAAGACAGAAGAGGTCACTTAAGGTTAATCACTTGTTAACAGAGGGGGTGGAGCTAGGAACTAAAATTTCTATTTAAGGAGTAAACTAAAACATTTCAGAGCTTTACCAGAAAGGCTCATCCAGACTCTGCTACACTTTGCTGTGAAGGAAAGGTTAGTTTGCTGTTATTTTTTGTATTACTGTATTGCCTTTCTATATTTTGAATACTGTAGTTTGTTTTCTTTACCTTGTGTTTTGCTTGCATTCTAACAGCATATTAAAACTTCAAAAGAGACCACAGCTCTCTCTGTTCTGAGTCAGGCAGAAATAAGAACTGATTAATTAAGGACTCATTCATAAGACAGAAGAGGTCACTTAAGGTTAATCACTTGTTAACAGAGGGGGTGGAGCTAGGAACTAAAATTTCTATTTAAGGAGTAAACTAAAACATTTCAGAGCTTTACCAGAAAGGCTCATCCAGACTCTGCTACACTTTGCTGTGAAGGAAAGGTTAGTTTGCTGTTATTTTTGTATTACTGTATTGCCTTTCTATATTTTGAATACTGTAGTTTGTTTTCTTTACCTTGTGTTTTGCTTGCATTCTAACAGCATATTAAAACTTCAAAAGAGACCACAGCTCTCTCTGTTCTGAGTCAGGCAGAAATAATAACTGATTAATTAAGGACTCATTCATAAGACAGAAGAGGTCACTTAAGGTTAATCACTTGTTAACAGAGGGGGTGGAGCTAGGAACTAAAATTTCTTTTTAAGGAGTAAACTAAAACATTTCAGAGCTTTACCAGAAAGGCTCATCCAGACTCTGCTACACTTTGCTGTGAAGGAAAGGTTAGTTTGCTGTTATTTTTTGTATTACTGTATTGCCTTTCTATATTTTGAATACTGTAGTTTGTTTTCTTTACCTTGTGTTTTGCTTGCATTCTAACAGCATATTAAAACTTCTTTTAGCGCAGAAACTGTTTTCGACTATATAAGAACAAATAGGACATTAAAGGTTAGTCACTTAGGTTAATAGTTGTAACGAATGTTTAAGTAA
>NC_056742.1:130549925-130672428 GCF_019279795.1 Protopterus annectens | reverse complement strand
TTCAATCTTACCTTTAAGCATCCCTGTGACTAGCACTTTCTCTAATACCTGCTGGAAAGCACTAGGAAGCCTTAAACTCATACAAACACTGAAATCTCCTTGTTAACAAGGAGAAATTAATAGTAGGCACTAAACAGCCTATAATTGCAAAGTACCTTGCTAAGGAAACAGCTCCTATACTTTACAAAGAAAAAAAAAAAGCCCCAAACCAGGCATGTCCAAGGGTCAGCTTTTGGTGATTTCTCCTGTCCACCTGGTGAATCTGGGCATACTGGGGCAATGCAGCAATTGCCTCATGTACACAGACAACCCTCTCCTCCTACCACCCAACACTACAACCTGTGAGAGATGCACTTACATAGCCAAAATGGAAGCAAAGCTCTCTCCACCCAAGATTGTGCTAAACACTCAAGAGGAGAAGGTTAACACCCACACTACACCTCAATCAACACATAGCCCTTCTAAACCCACACCACCAACACCCACATATAGCAACACTAAATCAACATATGCAGAGGCCCTTAACTGTAACCTGCCCAAGCAACAAAGACCTCTGAAGCTGAAACGCAAACAAACACCAATCACAACCAATGTGTCACATAGTTCTCAACACCAGTGTGCCACCCAGCAACAGCCCCTAAGGCAAGACAATGTACCTAACACTTTAGTCATAGGTGACTCTATAGTCCGGCACACTGATGTCCCTCTCACCAGGTTGAATAAGGAGAAAATTACAGTCAGCTGCCTGTCGGGTGCCAGGATCCACCACATAACGCATGCACTCAAGTCACTCCACAACAAGTACAAATATGACTCTGTCATTGTCCATGTTGGAGTGAATGACTTGAGACATACCTCCCTGGACTACATGAAAAGAGACATGGAAGAGCTCTCGGATCATGTGGCCCAGGCAGGTATGACCCTAGCCCTGAGTAGCATCCTGCCTTTGCCCAGAATGATACCACAATATAAGGATAAAATGATTGACTTCAACAATTGGCTAAGCTTATGGTGTCATTCAAAGGGGATCCAGTATCTGTCTGCCTGGGATGACATGATTGACAGACCACGATGCTTTGCCAGAGATGGTCTGCACCTGTCGCCCTGGGATTCAGGTTACTGGCTAAGGCTCTTGCCACCCCTATAGTGCCTTTTTTAGGCAAACTTCAAAGGACAAAACCACCACCATAACAGGTACAAGCATACAAAATCTGAAGGTAATGCTACTCAATGCTAGAAGTCTAAACCTCAAAATGCACTCTCTCGAGGCACTCCTAAAAATGGAGAACGTCGATATCTGTGCAGTAACTGAGACCTGGTTCAAGGCTCCAGAGAGCACCCCTGCAATACCAGGCTACAACTCTTACCACACTTTTTGGCCACCAAACCAGGACCAAAACACTAAAGGTGGAGGAGTGTCAATATTCACCAAGGATATTCACACCACCAGGCTAGTTGGCCAACACAATGTGTCTGAAATTCTCCAAGTGCAACTAACACTAGGTAAGACTGCAATAGCTTGCTACAGATCCCCCACCATACCCCAAGATTCTCACTACACCTTTCTAAACATACTGGAAAATATTAAGATAGAACCAAACACCCTAATACTGGGTGATTTTAACTACCCTGCCATTAACTGGGAAAACTACTCATGTCCCAACACCTTTGCGCAACGGTTCTTGGAATTCATAAATTCCAATGCCCTGGATCAACTAATCCATAGTCCCACCAGGGGCTCCAATATCCTAGACCTGGTCATTACCAACATGGGAAATCAATGCTCCATACCTATGGTCACCCCCTCGTTAGTCAGGTCTGACCATAAGCTAATCACCCTCAACATCCACATCCCACCTCCACCCCCCAGTAAAGAAACCACCATAAAAAACTTCTCCAAAGCCAACTTCATGCTATTCAAGTCAGAAGTGACAAACTTCATGACACCCATGCAGACGGGAACTGAAAGTTCAACTGCTGAATCCTACACTATGGCACTGTACGAGCACATCCACTCATGCATGAATCGTGCCATCCCAAATAGAACCAAAATGCTCTCTTCCAAAAAAAGGAAGCCAATCTGGTGGTCCACTGCCATAAACAAACTTTACAACAAAAGGAAGAAACTTTTGCAGAAAAGAGGAAAATCCCAGGATGCAAAAAACTCCCTTACTAGCCTCAGTAAGAAACTGAGATGCCTCATAAAATCCTCCAAAGCTAGTTACAAAAATAAAATTGCCAAAGATTCCAAAGACAACCACAAAGCATTCTATAATTATGTCAAGACTCTAAATGGCAATGCTCAGATCTGCTCTGAGCTAAAACAGAATGGGATTAAATATACTAATCCGAAGGATATTGCCAATATCCTGGCAGATCGATTCAGTGCCAACTTCACCCCACTCTCACCCCCTAAATGGCCCATCTCAATACCAGAAGATTGCCAAATTCCAGTAATAACGGCCACACAGGTACAAAACGCACTCTCTAAAGCCAAGAATACAACATCCATGGGACCAGATGACATCCCGGGCTGTGTACTACATGAACTACAATATGAACTGGCACCTTACCTAAGTGTCATGTTTAATCATAGCCTCACCTCAGGTTTCGTGCCCACTGAGTGGCGCAAAGCTACAGTTATCCTAATCCACAAGGGGGGATCCACCTTGGATCCCGGAAACTACCGTCCCATCAGTCTGACAAGCCTTATCTGCAAGGCCATGGAGCATATTATCATGGAACTTATAAACAAAGACATTGGCAACCTTCAACCACTGGACCCCACCCAGTTTGGGTTTGTGAAGGGCCGATCTTGTCTCCTGAACCTGATTGACTTCTTTGAATCAGTCTCCAGAGCCATGGACAAGGGTAAGGTGGTCCACACAGCCTATCTAGACCTTGCCAAGGCCTTTGACACCATCCCCCACTCTGGAATCATAGATAAACTTACTAAGATGGGCATTAATCCCTATGTCACCCAATGGGTTGCTAAATGGCTTATGGATAGAACCCACACTGTAAAAGTAGCCGACTCCAAATCCAGCTCCAGACAAGTGACAAGTGGAGTACCTCAGGGTTCAGTCCTGGGGCCGCTCTTGTTTGGCATCTATTTCTCTGAAGTACAGGTCAACACTAAGGGACTCTGGCTAACAAAGTTTGCAGATGACTGCAAACTGGGAGCCATTATTGAATCCCCAAATGATGTGGATACTCTACAAAAGGGCCTTACAGAAACAGATGCTTGGTGCCAGAGCCATGGGCTCAAGCTCAATGCCAAGAAATGTATTGTTATCCCCTTTGGGAAAAAACATGTATCCATGAATTACCATATAGGTGGCAGTACACTAAACACAGAAAGTGTGATAAGAGACTTAGGGACACAGGTGGACAGTGGTCTCACCTTCGATAACCACATTGCCACAACAGTCAGGAAATCCTTCTATGTGGCACACCTCATCATGAAGGGCTTTTCATCCAGAAAAAAGGAGGTCATTGTCCCACTGTACCCATCCCTCATTAGACCCATTATAGAATACAATGCCCCATTTGGTATGTACCTCTCAAGACATCTGCAACAACTGGAAAGGCCTCAGAAATACCTCACTAAAAGAATCACAGGCCTAAAGCAGATGCCCTACGCTGACCGTCTTAAAAAACTCCAGCTATACTCTGTCGCATATCGTCTACTCAGAGGCGATCTCTGCTTAACATACAAGGCCGTGTCAAACCCAGAGCTGTTGGACATGCTACACTTAAAGAAATCCCAATCCCTCAGAGATACACGCTCCAGGGATCTAAACCTTGTCATAACAATAAACAAAACATGTTGGAGGGATAGGTTCCTGACCCAGAGACTCCCCAGACTCTGGAATAGATTGCCCATACATGTCAAGCAGAGTGCCTCTTTGGACCTCTTCAAGAGGAACCTTGACGATTGGATGGGAGAAAGGAAATTCACCCCAGGGATCACGTCAGTCGCCCTGCTAGACAGGGGTCCAGGAAAGTAAATAATGTGGGAAGAAATAGCCAGGGAATTGTTATGGCTAGGCTTGTATAGGCCCTAGGGCTGATAGCCTAGTACCAACCTATGAACCAACCTATGAACCTATGAAGACATTAGGAGAATTAGCTATATTAATTGACAAATTTCACATGACTTCATGACTCCATTTCAATAAATCAAAATCAAAATTTTTATTTTTAAATAAAAAAGAACTGCAGACTAAGGGGATCACATAATAGGGAAACAAGAATCTACCTTAAAATACATAGGAATTGAGTTATGCAAAGATAATAATTAATTAGTCTCAAAAACTACAGTAATATCATCAATACAATTAAAATCTCTGTGGGAAAATGGAACAAAATAATATTAACATTTGAAGATAGACTACATTTAATAAAAATGGATTTACTGCCCAATAGTCTGAATATAGCCTTGGCAATACAACTGTTACCAGAAAAGAATATGTTTAAAGAAATAAATTTGTGCCTAATAAAAGTTTTATTGTTTCCCAAAAGAAACATAATCGGTTTAATACATCATATCAGGCCATGAAAACAGGGAGGATTAAACTTTCCTGATATAGAAACATATATAAAAGTATCAATATCTAAAACAATCAGATTGGAGAAGTCCAAATTACTCTGTAAATTGGAAAGAATTGAAAGTCTTTCGGCTTTTCCCGTTTAGGGGTCGTCACAGTGGAACTCCGGTCTGCTCATGACTGGCAGTGGTTTTTATGGTGCTGAGTTGCCAGCTCGATGCCCAACCTTCAAAGAAGGCAAGCCTATTCACGCTCGCACCTACCTGCATGTCTTTAGCATCACTTGACCATGGGGAGGACATGCAGACTCCACACAGAAGGTGCTCCAGCCAAGAATCGAACAGGAGAACCTCTTGCTGTGAGGCAACAATGTTAACCGCTGCACCACCACGGCCTACCCTTGTAAATTGGAAAGTATTACTAACTGTAATATCAATAAATGAATTTGATTTAGAAAAAAAATTTCAAATAACAGATAAAAACAATTTGCCATGGCTCATATGTATTAGTATGCAATATAACATAACTAAACCCACTAAAACTCGAATTTCTGGTTAAAGGCTTATAGTGCCTGCATATTTGAACTGCTTCTTACTGAAATTGGTACACCTTGTTTGCTGTAGCACAGACTAGATCCAGGCCTGCTGAATCTAGCTTTGTTTGTATAACTTGAGCACTAATCCAGGCATTCTTTAAAGTATTCAATTGTATTTATTACTGCTTGGTAGTAACTTGATTAAAGTGTAGCTATCATTCTAAGTCTTTTGGATTCAGCACTTGGGCTTCAGACCAGTTGTTTTACATTAGGAAGGTTTGTGGCCTGCACTGTGGTGGCAGGACAGGTAGCTTACATCCTTCTAAGCTGTGAACTGCTGATTGAGGGCTCAGTGTCGGTTATTCTAAAAGTGTATTAGTTCTGGTTTAAGCACTTGAGCTTCAGGCCAGTTATTTTACATTAAGAAGGTTCGTGGTCTGCACTCTTGTGGGAGGAGAGGCTGGACTCTGCCCTTCTGAGCTGGGAATTTCTGGTTAAAGGCTTATAGTGCCTGCATATTTGAACTGTTTCTTACTGAGATTGGTACACAGTGTTTGCTGTAGCATAGACTAGATCCAGGCCTGCTGAATCTAGCTTTATTTGTATGCTGCTTGTTTGTTTGCTTGTTATTTACCTGAAACGCTAATTCCACCTAAAATGCGGCTTTTCAGCGCTTCTGTGGATCCCTAGTGATATCTGCATTGCTTACTGTACTTATTTCCTTGTTTCACTTGAAAGAAAGTTACTGTTTGTCATTTTTGCATTTAAGTTACCTGTAACACATTGCATTTAAGTTACCTGGCACTTGCTCACTAAAGCAATAAGTAAGCACTAAAATATTAAAAGCACTACACCCTCACAAACTCCCCTTGAGTACCTCATTCCCCATTGGCCCTTTTTTTCAATTATAAAGGAATTCCCAATACTATTCTGGCATGTCCAAAGGTCAATTGTCAATCTCCTCTCCGGTCCAGCTGGTGAATCTGAGAATCTCGAGGCAATGTTACAACTGCCTCATGTACACAGACAACCGTCTCCTCCTCCCAACAAATTCCAACACATGTGAGATGCAACCATATAGCCATACTGGAGGCTAAGCTCTCTCAACTCAGTACTGGCGAAACCAGTCAGGAGGATTAGAAAACCACGCTCACTACAATTCCAGTCTCACATAGACCTACCACGACAGTAAACCAAACACATAAACACACAAAAACATACTCGGAGGCTCTAAATAATAATCTGCCTAAGCAGCAGAGACTTCCAAAGCAGACACCCAAGCAACTGCTACCCCAAAACAAAACACATGCAACACATAGCTCACAAAGCCAGTGTGCCGAACAGTCACAGCCCTTAAGGCTAAACAACACACCTGATACACTTGTAATAGGTGACTCTATCGTCAGGCTAAACAAGGAGAAGGTCACGGTGAGCTGCCTGTCGGGCGCTAGGATCTGCCACATAACAAAAGCACTCAGGTCACTCCAAGGCAAGTACAAATATGACTCAGTCATTGTCCATGCTGGTGTGAATGACCTGAGACGTACCTCCCTGGACTACATGAAAAGAGAAATAGAGGAGATCTCTGAGCATGTAGCCCAGGCCGGTATGATCCTGACCTTGAGTAGCATCTTACCCTCACCAAGAATGATGCCACAATATGAAGACAAGATGATCAATTTCAACAATTGGCTTAAGTATTGGTGTCATTCAAAGGGGGTCCAATGCCTGTCAGCCTGGGATGACATGCTCGACAAGCCACGATGCTTCGCTAGGGATGGCTTGCACCTGTCACCCCTGGGCTTTCGGATATTGGCAAAGGCTCTTGCTACCCCCATAGTGCCTTTTTTAGGCAAGGCTCAAAAGACAAACCCACCTCCATAGGTATCACAAGGGATAAGAAACTAAGAGTAATGCTACTCAATGCCAGAAGTCTAAACCTCAAGATGCACGCACTCAAAACTCTCCTTAGCATGGAGAACATCGATATCTGTGCAGTAAAAGAAACCTGGTTCAAGGCTCTCGAGAGCACCACAGCACTACCAAGTTATACCTCATACCATGCTTTTCAGCCCCAAAACTTGGACCGTACCATAAAAGGAGGGGGAGTATCAATATTCGTCAAAGATACCCACATCTCCAGGTTGGTGGCACAGCACAAAGCATCAGAGACTATCCATGTGCAACTAACAGTGGGTAAAACTGCCTTCCAGTTTATAGCCTGCTACAGACCACCCTCCCAAACCCAGGAACCCCACTCAGCCTTCCTGAGAACACTGGAAAATATGAAGGTCTCTCCAAACACCATTATATTGGGCGACTTTAACTACCCAAACATAGACTGGGAGCATTACTCTAGCTCCAACACCCTAGCCCAAAAGTTCCTAGAATTTATAAACTCAAATGCTATGGAACAACTTGTTACCACTCCCACAAGAGGGTAAAACATACTGGACCTGATCATCACCAACATGGGGACTCTATGCTCCAGACCAGAAGTGTATCCCTCACTGGTAAGATCAGACCATAAACTAATCTCACTGGATATTCACATCCCGACTCCACCCCCTGCCCTGAAAACCACAGTAAAAAACTTCTCTAAAGCAAATTTCACACTCCTCAAAACCGAGGTGGAATCCTTCAAAGCCCCCGGGCCTGTGGAAAATACAGTCCAGACCGCAGAATCCTTTATAAACACATTCTATGAACACCTTCAGGAATGCATGGATCATGCAATCCCAAATAAAACCAAGAACCAATCCTCCAAAGGCAGACGTCCTGTCTGGTGAACCCCAGCCATAAACAAACTATACAATAGAAGGAGGAAGCTTCTACATGATAGAGCAAAATCCCAAAAAGGGAAGGCATCTCTGATCAGTATTAGCAAAAAACTATGGGCACTCATAAAATCATCTAAGACCAGCTTAGAGAGAAAAATTGCACAGGACACTAAGGATAATCACAAGGCTTTCTTTAGTTATGTTAGGGACCTGGGTGGGAATTCCCAGATATGCTCAAAATTAGTCCAAAATGACAAAAAATACACCGAACCTACAGACATTGCCAACATCCTAGCTGACAGGTTCAGCGCAAACCCCCCCCTCCCCACCAAAAGGGCAAATATTTATCCAAGCAGAGTGCTGCCCCCCTGACATCTCAGATGCTCAGGTAAGAGCTGCCCTCTCCAAAGCAAAAAACACAGCATCAATGGGACCAGACGGTGTCCTGGGCTGCGTCCTACATGAACTCCAAGAAGAGCTAAACCCAAACATAAAACTACTATTCAATCTCAGCCTTACTACAGGATATGTACCCAAAGAGTGGCGTACAGCAACAGTGGTCCCTCTCCACAAAGGTGGTGCCTCAACAGATCCTGGAAACTATCGCCCATAAGCCTGACTAGCTTGGTCTGCAAAGCTATGGAAAGGATCATCATGGACCTCATAAATAAAGATATTGGGGACCTACAGACACTGGATCCTACCCAGTTCGGCTTTGTTAAGGGCAGATCCTGCCTCTTAAACCTGGTTGATTTCTTTGAAACAGTCACCAAGGCCATTGACGAGGGGAAGGTGGTCCACACAACCTACCTGGACCTCGCAAAAGCCTTCGATACAATACCCCACTGGCATTATAGATAAGCTCACCAGCTTAAATATAAACCCCTATGTCACTAGATGGGTTGCAAACTGGCTCAAGGACAGAACCCACATGGTTAGAATTGCTGGAGCCATGTCAGACGCCAAACCAGTTACAAGTGGCATCCCACAAGGCTCAGTCCTGGGACCTCTCTTGTTCGGTATATATTTCTCGGAGGTACAGGCCAACATGGAAGGACTGTGGCTGACTAAGTTCGCAGATGACTGCAAACTGGGCGCCATAATGGACTCTCCAGCTGACACAAGCATCCTCCAAAAGGGCCTCATAGAAACAGACAACTGGTGCCAGAGCCATGGCCTCAAGCTAAACGCCAAAACGTGTATAGTCATCCCCTTTGGCAAAAATAAAGTGCCCACAAATTACCACATAGGTGGTAATCCATTAAGTACAGAAGAAGTAATTAGGGACCTGGGGACCCAAGTTGATAGCAATCTCTCATTTGACAACCACGTGGCCAAAGTGGTTAAAAAAAATTTTATATAGCCCACCTAATCATGAAGGGATTCACATCTAGATTAGGGGAGGTCATCGTGCCTCTTTACTCATCCCTCATCAGGCCCATAATTGAGTACAATGCCCCTTTTGGGATGTACCTTACCAGACACCTGCAGCAACTGGAAAGACCCCCAAAAGTACCTCACCAAGAGGATCATAGGGCTCAAACAGATGCCATATGCTGCCCGGTTAAAGAAACTCCAGCTCTACTCAGTGGCATACCACCTGCTCAGAGGCGATCTGTGCCTGACGTATAAAGCCATGTCCAACCCGGAATTAATGGACATGCTGCACCTCAGAAAATCCAAATCACATCGAGCTATGCGCTCGAGAGACTTGAACCTCAGCACTGAAATAAATAGGACATGCTGGAGGGACAGATTCATAACCCAGAGGCTCCCTTCACTCTGGAATAAAATCCCAGTCCAGGTTAGGCAGAGACCCTCATTGACTCTTTTCAAAAGGAATCTTGATGAGTGGATGGGAGATCGTAGGTTTACCCCAGGTATCACTTCTGTGTCACTGTTAGACAGAGGCACAGTATACTAACCTCGAAAAAGGGCATAGCAAAATTAATTTAAAATGGGTGGCGAAAGCCAAACACACTCTGGCTAGGCTTATAAATGCCCTAGGGCAGATAGCCTAGTATAGGGTCATAGGTTAGTACTAGGCTAACTGCCCTTGCGAGCCATTTTAAGCCTAGCCAATTATCCCCTGTGAGATTCAAACCCTGTACCTTGTGTATGTAAGGCAAACATCTTGACCATTAGGCCACCCTCCCAACCCTAGAACCTATGAACCTATGATTAATTATTACATTGACTCATTTAGGAAAATTATTAATGCAAATATAGATTTAAAAACCTGATTTGATCTTTTAACACCATTTATAGTCACAAAGAACTTTCCATGTAAAATATATAGAGAAATTATTAATTCCTGGGAACAGAAAGGATTTGTTTGTTGGCTCCAATGTATCAAAGAACTAAACATTTTAGATATGCAAGTAATAAAAACAGCATACAAAATTCCACAACAGGACTGGCTAACTTTACAGAGTATTCTGTCATATTCGCAAGATTTAAGCAAAATAATTAACAATTCTTCATATAAAGAAATACCTAAATTACGAAATACATATATGAGCTCATATATAATGACTTTGACATGAGAAACAGTATTTCAAAATTTTACAAAATATTGCTAAACTATAAAACCTCCAAAACCTCATATTGGAAATATATAGCAAAAAAAAAAAAAACACTCAGTACAGTTAACTGAAGATATTAAAACAAATATCTGATTATTGATAAAATATACATCATTTACACAATATTGGAAAGTTTTTAATTGGAAATGCCTTCACAGAGCATTCTTAACCCCAGACAGAATCAGTAAAATTAGTTCTTCCATAAAAGGGATATGTTGGGGATGTGAGCAAGTACACAATGCAGATTGGAACCACATTTCCTTTGATTGTGTTAAAATTAAGCCATTTTGGAGTGGTATTAATAACTTCTTACAAGATTTATTTAATGAATCATTTTATTTAACTAAAGCTCTTGTATTATTAAATGTGAACGGAGGTCCTCATTTGAAAAGGTCAAACATGTATCTAGTATGGACTATATTTGCAATTTCAAGGAAGTGTATAACAAGAAGATGGAATACAAACACAATACCAACTTTGGAAGACTTCTACAGCCTACTGAAGACAACAGCATTATTGGAAATTAAAATTAAAGAACTAAGAATGTATCCAAAGCCATTTATCAACAACCCTTGGGGAAAAGTCTTATTGTTGATTGACACTATATAATAATTGATCAGACACTCTGATAATGGATTGGACATACTTATAAAGTAACTGTATACATTAAGATCTGTTATAGTGTCAGGCTAATATAAATAGTGTACGTAGTTATTTAAGATGTTATGTATAAATACTATAGAATTCATTCAAATGTATTTAAAAATAAAAAAAAAATGTTTGAGAAGAGGCAGTTTATTTGAGTGAAGAGGTAGTTGCTGCATGACAAATCGGTCTCTTCACAATGACTTGTTTATTTGATGATGCAGGTACAGATATCAAGCTCTTGTGTTTACTGAACTATTTGATTTGTGGCGAAATAAGATGGCTTTGGCTGTTGGATCCCTAATAACCCAGAAGACAAGGCACAGATCATTGCTAAGGAGTCTATGGGACTCTGAATACAAGGACAAGACCTCTATCCTCTCTTCCTCAGGTTCTTTATTCCCATCATCTTTATGTCAGCAACCTTCAGTATCTCTCCAACAGCTTGATATGTTTAATATGATACATCTGAAATGGGGCATTGTATTCTATGATAAGCCTGATCATTGAAGAATATAGAGGGTTAAGGGTGCCTCTGGACACAAAATAAATACTCCCTGTGATCAGCTGTACCAGAAAGAAGGAATTCCTGACCACTGTTACAACATGAGGATCAGAGAAAAGGGAGTTATCTACCAATGTTCCAAGGTCTTTCACAATATCTTTGTTTTGGAATGGGGTATGTTTTCCAAATACAACAATATTGCATTTTTTTATAATTTAGTCCTAGCATGTTTTTCAGTATAAAAGCTATTAATATGTGTAAATTCACTTTGTAGCTTCTGCATATCAGAAGAGTATTTAAGTATCCAAGCTGATAGTTATTGGCAAACATGAGATCTTGTTTTTTTTCAATTTAGAGATCAGAGAAGCATATGCCAAATAGCAGAGGTCCAAGCATTTAACCCTGTGGCACCCTGGGTTCTTTTCATGATTTCTAAGGATGCACCTGCCACCCTCACAGTGTGGGTTCTGTCCCTTAGCCAACTGGCTAACTAGTAAAAGGATCAGATCATATTGGAGCACATTTAGCTTGCTGATAATGCTGACATGTGGTGTAATATCAAACACCTTGGAAAGATCAAGGCATACTGCAACACTAGTGTGACCACTGTCCACATCTTGTGTTACCCTCTCTAAAATTTAATTGATTCATTAGATGGGATTTACTCTTAACAAAGCCAAACTGCTGGGGATCAAGTCTTATATGAATTTTTATATCATAGTTTATTAGGTCTGTTATAACCCATTCCAAGGCCCTGTAGATGAGGTCATCCGGCTGCTAGATCTGTAATTTCTAGGGTCCGTGGTGGTGCCACCTTTGTGAAGGGCATCACAACTGTTGTGTACTATATATAACCTGAGGGTCAAAGCCAGCATGCCATTTATTTATTAGCAGGAAAAAGTGCATAATAAATATTATTATTAAATAAAAATACACCCATTTTAAAACTTCATCATGACTTGTGTTCTTTGACTGTATACATCAACTTTTGGTAACTACTAGGATGGATATTTGGCTCTGTTAAAGTCTCATAAAACCTTAATCATTATTCCATTCAATAGGCTTATACATACACATTTTTAATGCTTAGCTAGGGGTGTAGCAGCTCCATGTGGATTTTAGTTCATGAAAAGCAGAGATAACACATTTTAAAACCATTGTTTGAAAGTGTAGATACATACCCAGACTATGAGACTAATTAATTTTGACCCTAAGGAGACCACAACTTAACTGAATTTCTTGCTGTATTTTTTCATGTTTAATGTTATAAAACATCATGTATACCCATTCAGGATAGCAACACATTTGTAATTCTTATCCTGGATGACTTTGAGAAATAGTATGTATACAGAGATTGTGATGGGAGATGTTCGGTATGATTGCACAGGGCATATGAACAGCCTAAAAGTTTGTAATGGCTGTTCATTCAGTCTGCCATGCAGTGCCATAAATGCAGTGATTTCTATAATGCATCAACATGGTGGTTCTCTTGCAGGAAAATCATGTCGTGTCTGCTGAAGAGAGACTTGGTATTTATATTTATATTATTTAGTTTTAGCTTCTTCTTACTCCTCAACCCAAATCTTTTACCATTTGAATCTCTAAACATCATATACATAGTGAATTTTATCAGCAGAACTCCAATTGCATCTCACACTCTCAGTCCAAGGTCTACTCAAACAAATTCCTGTGTGGAAGGTATGGAATCTAAAAGCAGTCAATGACCTGTTTTCAGAGAAAGTATGATGCCAGCAACAGAGATTTCAAGGAAACTTTTCTGAAGCAAATGGACATGTGAACTTGCATTGTGAGGATCACAGCAGTTACAATCACTACCACCACAGTTCTTAGAGAGTAGAGTCCTTACCTTAACTGGGCCAAAGACAGATGTTGAATAGATGTGTTTTTCTTCCCCCAATTATAAAGTCAGTGTGGGGTTATAACTATCATTGATTTGCATAGGAACCTTAAGTTTCACCAATCAGAAGGAGGAGAGCTTGGTCCAAATTTGCATGCCTTGCCCTGTCTCAGTCTAATTTGCATGGGGAATGAGTGTTCATCATTCAGAAAGTGGAGGGCTTAGTCTTGATCTCCATGCCCAGCTTCAGGCTAATTAGTACCCAATGTAGGTAAAGTAATCCGGGGTTTCGTGTAGACCAATCTAATGGCAGCTTAGCACAAGGTTCCCTATTCCTGTTATCATTGTGTTTTGTGGGCTTCTCTACTGATTTTCATATATGTTGTGGTGTTTTGGGTAAGTGAGATGTTAGGGATATCAAAATTACCTCAACAGGGTGCTGATCTGGTTAAAAAGATCAAAGACTGATCAAGTGGGTAAAGGCAAACAGGTGACGCTGCCCAGGAATGGCGATCATTTGCTGTGACGTGTACACTGGCTTGACAAAAAACTTGTGGTAATTGGTAAGAGGGGTTAGTCTTTCATGATGGCAAGGGAAACAGATTGATGATAGAGCATATGTTGTTTGGATGAGAAGGGCTTTAGAGGTACAAGGAGTAAAAGGCGGTAATTATGATACTTTTTTAGGATACGGAGGGCATCTGATTTGGTGTTTGAAGGATGGTCGGTGAAGGTGATTAAAAGGGCTGGCAGTCATTTGATGTTATATTCAGCAGAGTGGGATGGTGGTGATGATGTTGGTATTAATGTTGTATTTCTTTTTCAGGTAAGAAGCTGGCAATCATGTAAGTACATTATTTTGCTTACTAAAAAGCTAGAAGAGCTGAAGTGAGACCTGGAGGTGTAAACGTTGGTTTTGATCCAACATAGTGGCAAGTCCAAAGGTGTTGTCGACAAGATATGAAATAGTGCCAGTTGTTAGCATTACTGGAGGTAAGCAAGCAATATGATAATCCAGTTGGTATATTAATACATCTAGAGGGGCAAAGAGATTGGGGTTACACCAAAGAAGAAGTTGCTTACTTTGTTAATAAGGGACTTGTTAGTGGATTGTAAAAGGTTTCCAGGGACAGTGGTGATATGTTTAGCTATAATCCCAAGGCTGGTGTGGAAGGTAGCAGCTAAGTTGAAGGTGATGGAGATTACTAGAAAATTTCTTAATCATAGGGTGGCTAGGGAAAAGTGCATTAGGGTTTTTTTGTTCTCAAGCATTCTTGTTTTATGGATAGGGCCATCTGTGCATTAGTAGTGATGGTGTTCATTTTAATGATGCAGGACTGGACATATATAATGTTAAGCTGTCATTATTTTTGCAAGAGATACTCATGAAGTCATTTGGTAGGTTTAACGTGGAGGGATAGGCTGCAGGACAGCCTAGTGTGCAGAAGATGGGACAGCAAAGTTGTCCAGGATAGCAGAACCCTTCTTTATCCCCTTGGAGTTCAGATGTCACTGCCTTTTTATGTTAAGTGAGTGGTGTTGCACTGCTTGGTATTTGGAGTTGTGATTAGTGAGAAATAGGGCACTGCTACTGTTTGATTGGTGAGCTGTCTAACATGCTTCCCAGTTCAGTAAAGATGTGTTATTTTGAATTAGGTAAGGATTGTGTTATGTAGGTTAGCTTTCTATCACACTGCCAGAGCTGGTTGTATTTGTATTGTTTATGTTATGACGTGAATTATGTATGTTAATAAAGCTAGTCACCAAGTCATGAAAGTGTTGTTGGTTTATGTTAATGGGAGGCTAACAGCAAGAAATGGTGTTTTGTCTACCAGACACATTTGTCATGGGGCTGATGTGATTAGAGGATAGCTTAATTAGGGGTAGGTAGTGTGTGATGTCATGAGACAGGTGGGGAGGGGGTTTGTATATAAGGTTATATTAAGGGGATGGTTGTCCTCTTTGGCACTACATAGTTGCATTGCCCTTTCAGCCCATTCAAAAAATGTACCATTTGGTGTGAGTTGTGTGGAAGAAGGCCCATTGCAGTTTTCCAGGATAGAATGGGTCTTCTTCCCTTCCCCCCTTTGAGTTCAGATGTTACTCCCTTTGTGTGTCAAGTGAGCAGTGTTGCACTTGCTTGAGGAGTTGGAGTTGTGGTTTGTGAGTGTCAAGGCACTGCTACTGTTTGTTTGGTGAGTGCTCTAACATGTTGCCCAGTTTGCTAAAATGTGGTGATTTGAATTAAGTAAGTAGTGTATTATATAAGTAAGCATTCTATCATTCTGCCAAAGGTGGTTGTATGTTTACTGTTCATGTTACAATGTGATTTCATGTATGTTAATAAAGCTGGACACAAACCCATGAAAGTATTGTTGGTTTGTGTTGATGGAGGACTAACAGTGACAAATATATTACTAAGATTCATCAGACAACCATACAATATAAACTGATCAAAGAATATAAATTAATATTTGTCTGTTAATAAGTTCAATTTTATCCAGCAATTATATTTAGCAATTATGTTGTTTGTTTTCATCATAATAGCAAACATTTGTTTTTCATACACAGCAGTGACAGCATTTATATATTCTATAAATAAAGGCAAAAACACAATTTTCCAATTCTTCATAACCATTTTCCTGAGTACTGTTAATATGCTCCAGAGAATGAAACTTATTTTTGATAAGAATAGCAGAGCCAGATTTATTGTTTCCAAGCAGTAATGGTTGTCTGACCATATGATTGAAAGGATTCACTTCAGATAATCAAAGTTTTAAAACTTCGAATTTCATATGGCCGAGACCATATGATCGAAGTTTCAAAACTTTGAAGACCTGAAATACAAACAAAACAAAAACAAAAAAAATTGCCCCTGCTATTTAAATATACCAACTCCGAGAATGCACTACAGTGAGGAAAAGGGAACATTTCCTGTTCCGCACTGTATGGAGATCTCCGTTCAAAACGTTCGAAGTTTTGAAACTTCGATCATATGGTCTTGGCCATATGAAATTCAAAGTTTTAAAACTCTGATTTTCTGAAGTGAACCCAAGTGAAACCATCACTAGGAAATATGGTGTTGTAGGGATCTATATCATATGAAACATGTTATCCACATACGTGAAGATTCTTTTTTTTTTTGTCTGATCAGATTCTATTTACCTATTTTTGCGCCATAAGCAAGTAAGGGTGATAAAGGATAGTGAGAGAAAGGTACTCACAAGCGAGGAGAGTGTGCTGAGTAGATGGAAAGAGTATTTTGAGAGGCTGATGAATGAAGAGAATGAGAGAGAGAGAAGGTTGGATGATGTGGGGATAGTGAATCAGGAAGTGAAACAGATTAGCAAGGAGGAAGTAAGGACAGCTATGAAGAGGATGAAGAATGGAAAGGCTGTTGGCCCAGATGACATACCAATGGAAGCATGGAGGTGCTTAGGAGAAATGGCAGTGGAATTTTTAACTAGATTGTTTAATGAAATTTTGGAAAGTCAGAGGATGCCTGAGGAGTGGAGAAAAAGTGTTTTGGTACCTATCTTTAAGAATAAGGGTGATGTGCAGAGCTGCAGTAACTACAGAGGGATAAAACTGATCAGTCACAGCTTGAAGTTATGGGAAAGAGTAGTAGAAGCTAGGTTAAGAAGGGAGGTGATGATTAGTGATCAGCAGTATGGTTTCATGCCAGGAAAGAGCACTACAGATGCAATGTTTGCTCAGAGTGTTATTGGAGAAATACAGAGAAGGTCAGAAGGAGATGCATTGTGTCTTTGTAGACTTGGAGAAAGCATATGACAGGGTGCCTAGAGAAGAGTTGTGGTATTGTATGAGGAAGTTGGGAGTGGCAGAGAAGTATGTAAGAGTGGTACAGGATATGTACGAGGGTAGTGTGACAGTGGTGAGGACTGCAGTGGGAGTGACAGATCCATTTAAGGTGGAGGTGGGATTACATCAAGGATCAGCTTGAGTCCTTTCTAATTTGCAGTGGTGATAGACAGGTTGACAGATGAGCTCAGACAGGAGGCCCCGTGGCCTATGATGTTTGCAGATGACATTGTGATTTGTAGTGAGAGTAGGAATCAGGTTGAGGAGATTCTGGAGAGGTGGAGATATGCTCTAGAGAGCAGAGGAATGAAGGTCATCAGGGCTAAGACAGAATATATGTGTGTAAATGAGAGGGAGGGTAGAGGAATGGTGAGGATGCAGGGAGTAGAGTTGGTAAAGGTGGATGAGTTTAAGTACTTGGGATCAACAGTTCAGAGTAATGGTGAATGTGGAAGAGAGGTGAAGAAGAGAGTACAGGCAAGGTGGAATGGGTGGAGAAGAGTGTCAGGAGTGATTTGTGACAGACGGGTACCAGTAAGAGTGAAAGGGAAGGTCTACAAGTGGGTAGTGAGACCAGCTATGTTGTATGGGTTGGAGACAGTGGCATTGACAAAAAGGCAGGAGTCAGAGCTGGATGTGGCAGAGTTAAAGATGTTAAGATTTGCACTCAGTGTGACTAGGATGGATAGGATTAGGAATCAGTATATTAGAGGGTCAGATCATGTTGGACAATTTGGAGACAAAGCAAGAGAGACGAGATTGCATTGGTTTGGACATGTGCTGAGGAGGGATGATGGGTATATTGGGAAAAAGATGCTAAGGATGGAGCTGCCAGGTAAGAGGAAAAGAGGAAGGCCTAAGATAAGGTTTATGGACATGGTGAGAGAGAATGTGCAGGCGGTTGGTGTGACAGAGCAAGATGCAGAGGATAGGAAGAAATGGAAAGAGATGATCCGCTGTGGCGAACCCTAACAGGAAAAACCGAAAGATGATGATGATAACATTCTATTTACCTATGATCGTGATCTGAATAAGAATGCTTTCATTAAATTGCATCTCTTCATCGTAAGTACACACATGTGCACATGCATACATATATACACACTTTTTTTGCTGTGATACTAACAGATATGCTCATCTCATTTAAATAAACAGAATTAAGTAATAACTTCAGTACCAAATCATTTACTGCAAAGTGCTACTTAGTTACAGCACTGCAAAGGAAGACAATTTATTATAATATTTGTATGAATACAATAGCTTATGCAAACATAATTTACTTAACCTGGGTCTAATACTGATCATGCCACAGGTAAAATGGGAATAATACGTTACCTCACACTTCAAAAAATTTGTTGAACTAATTAGTGAAACTTTGCTGAAAAAATGAATTTCTTACAGCAATACATCTTTAATCATTACATATATTTACTCAGATTTACAGTACTTACTTCTTCCAGTTTTATAAGTACTGCAGGACTAGAATTTAAAAGTTCTAATAGTGAATATTATAATAGTATTAAGATATGGCTACAAGTCTCATTTAATCAGCAAGTGATTATTCAAACCTACAGCACCTAAAAACTTGGCAGGATAGTAGTCAACAGTTACAATCTTAAGGTTTCAAAACACAAAAGCCTGATTACCTGACTGTTATGGCTGTATATACATGGTTAGTTTTTATGCTCTTAAGTTGTGATGAAGTCCTAAATGGATGGATGGATGAAAGTGCTTAACTTCTTTGGAATAAAGTTTTTTTGGATTCCTTTTCTTCATGTCTACTGACTTTTATAGCAATATGGCCTTTATGGCTAAAGATTTATCAGATGAAACATAAGAAAGACTTCCTTTTCAACAGAGCGTTTATAGCTTGAGGTGCCAACCGCCAACATACATGCAAGAAAACAGTTGTTAAAACACAAACACTTGCAAACACATTGCTAACCAAGATGATTTCTGGAGGATAAAAGCACACTTGCTTATTTCTGGAGTGACTGTATGCACAGATTCACATCACAGCCAGTCATGGCTGGTACCTTCATCAAGTGACATGAATTCAGAAACCACTTCATCTTGTTCTAGACTCATTCCAGAGCCATACAGTCATTCAAAAATATGAGATGTTAGACATTAAATCACTGTTTACATTTACAATCTATATTAATAAACTTTAAAATATAACTGGCAATCCACTGTGGAACAACAGCACAGACGTGCAATAGATATGTCAGCATATTTAAAAATGACACTAAGTCCTGGGTTTAATTCCCTCAAAATGCCATTATTTTGACTCAAAACACGATACATCATTAGAGAGTACTTTTAGGTCACCCCCAGAAAAAGTTGCGTGTGGACTTACACAGTTATGAAACAAATATGTATTATCCATAGCATTGTAATTTTATACCAGTGAACAACTGATGGCATGTTTTTTATTGTTTGATGGCAGGTCACAAAAATATTGTGGCCACAGATGCAAACTTCCAGTTCAGTCAGACACTGTGACTTCTACAGATTAAATCTTGGAATCAGTACAAATTTAAAAAAAAATTCAAATATTTTAAAAATGGCATAGTTATAAGTAAATGATATCATCACAAAAATGAAAACAACACATTCACAAATGATTCAGAAGTGAAATTATACTCTATAATGTGGGTTTCCCCTTTGAAAGCTTTCCTAAGATGAGATATGACACCTGGCTCAGTCGCTGCTAGCCTCCTCTAAAGATCTATGAAATGCATTGGCTTTCTAAATATAATCTGTTTGTTCTTTTAGACTATGTCTAGGTTTCTAACTGGGTGGTTTCTTTAATTCATCTGTTTCAGATGACTGAGCTCTTTCTCACTCTACAGTTTTGAGTAGCTGGTTTCAAAGCATGCATTAATGCATACTGTGATACTTTGCTCTTCTGTCCAGAACATTCATTGAAGCAAAGTCATTATAATACTACATCTTTTGTGTCAGTCTTTTTTTTTTTTTTTTTTTTACCATTTATGCATAGATGTTGAAATTAATAAATAAATACGACAGAGAATAGTAGCATAATCACAATTTTTCAAAATTACTAAAGGACTTTACATACTGTTTAAATCTGAGATTGCAGTGGAGTTCCAATATGTAGAAAATTAAGGATACATTATTCAAGTTCTATTAAACTTATTAAAAGCTATTATATAAATTTCACAACTTCATGTGCACACAGAAAAAAAGACTCATGGGCTTGAATGTAACCATCACCTAAAGCTACTAATTGTAGGTAGGACTGTTATATCTAGTAGTGTTTCCCAAATACAGAGACAACAAGGGGCAGACAGAAGAATAGTAGCTCTTTGAAAATTTCAAAAGGAGGTTGGCTAGAACATGTGGTGAGCCAGTATTCAAACCCAGATCAGCTGGACCATAGTCAGGGCTTTATCCCTCTACCCCACCAGAGCAGCTTAACTGTATATTATTCTTCTGACATATATTCAGCATACTCCCATGAGACCATATCACACAAACATGGTTAATAAAAGTCTTACATGAGTTACAGAACACAAGATTTGCCCCAGTATTGTCTTTTCTAGGACACTTTTGTCATAACTCTGTAACCCATGCAGGACCACAGTAACAAATGTAGCATATACTTAACCAGCCTGCCTAAAATTGTGGTAAGTGGCATAAGATATACATATGACACATCAGCAGATGTGATAAAAACTTAATAAAACATGCAATGAATATAACCATACAAAAAACATATATGTACATAGGAATTATTTACAGAAACAACAGTACAGAATTATACATGTATATATCGTGTTATAAAAATGGAAGAGATCTGGTCCACGTCTCACCCCCAAGGGGTGGCTTCACATTCCACACATACATTGTGCAGGAAGTAAGGGTGCCACACCATATTATGTTAGCTGCTCTGCTTGGTCAAGTTGCCATCTATGACTGTGGATGAGGTGCTCCCACTGGGTGAGATGCTTGGGAGCATGCAGCTCCATACAAGTGCCTGAATATGGAGGACAGGTAATATGTCAGGATTTCATGATAATGTAGTGATAGTGGGAATGTCTACTGAGGCCCACTTTCTGTGGAAACGATAGCAATGGCTTGAGAATACCAGGCACGTACTGTAGAGTCATCCACAGTGATGCTGGTAAGGATTCGGTATTGCTTCTGAAGATCATGGAAACCTGCAGTATGCCCCATACATTGTCCAGTAGGTGCCATATATCCTACTGCATCTTTCCTGTTTGCTACTGATCATCTCAAATACTGGGTTTTGTGCCAAGCACAAAGTAATCCAACAGAGCAAAATGCAACATAACAGGTTGGAGAGCCTATTTTCAGACCCTATAGCATTATCTCCTGAAGCCTCTCAGGTACTGGATTCCTTCTGTGGTACAGGACTGTCTGAAAGATATAGAACAGGAAGCAACATGAATTACACTACTGATCCCTATATCAACACTATATAGGTCTAAAATATTAGGCAGCACCTGCTGATATGGCAGTTGTAGCATAGCATGGAGACTGGAGATGGTTTTGCAACATAGTGCTAAGAGTGATGCATACATGAGAGTAGAATAGTCTGCACAACGTAGAGACACAGGTAGTGCATATATGCAGAATGTGGCACATAAATCTGCATCAGTATCACTATAGTGTACAGCTAACTATACACGTGCAACATGGTGCAGGGAATGCTGTCACTGACACACATGACAATCAATGCTATACAGGGAAGCATAACTATACAACCTGGCATCACTGTGGCACTGTCACAGGTGTAACCAATAGTCATGTAACATACCTGCCTCCTGACACTTGAACTATATATATATATATATATATATATATATATATGAAGGTAGTATGCCTATGCTGCATGAGGGAGAAATTGCATCTATTCATGGTAGGCTTTTTCATTTGTGCATCAATGGTAGCATTTGTGAGCTGAAAAGAATGCAATAGATTGGCACATTACTAATACGGCATTTGGTAGGATAAAAAATGACAGTGGAACTATAATTTTAATGTACTTATGAGGTGGTACAGTCTGATTCTTGTGATCATGTGCCATCAGTGCCTACAGCCATTCAGGTTCCCTGTTGGACAAGTCACTCCACTTGTAGTGGCACCTGTCACCCAATCAGGAAATGAGAACTTGCTACATGGGCTGCTACTCTGTGTTCAGTAACACATCTACCCATGACCTACCCTTTAAAAGAGGAACATTCCCAAATATACTGAAGATGGGGAGGATGTTCCCTACAGACAGATGCTCACCCTCCAGTAAACTTTATTAGTTAGTAGTATTAGTGGATAAGGAATGTTAAGAAAAGAGTTGTGTTACATTCTAAGAATAACATTATGATGATCCATGCTTCATAACTTTAAAAACAAATCTGCTTTAGGCTGACATTTTTGTAGGTTTAAAGTCAATGACATTAACAATGTATAAAGTACCACTTGAATACAAATCTATCAGAAGGGTAGTTATTGTGCTAGATAACAGAAATGTCTTTGCTATTTTTTTTAAAAGAAATTTCTTTGCTATCAAAATCTTATAAAAAATCAAAGCAATACCTCTCTCCATATCTGCACTGAGAAAAAAATGTCTTTATTAAAGTTATAAACCATACTTAATATGCTATTTAGAGTGTTCTAGATTGTTTTCACACAGAATTGAAGTACAGTAGTTTTTTTTTACCCTAAGGCACATATTGTTTTTCACTTGTTGCTGCTGAATAAACCCAGGTTCTTGCAATCAAACTATTATCTTTGAATAACCTACAAGTCAGTGTTTCAAATCTAATGTATTGCATAGTATTATTAATCTATAAAGCAGACATTATTTTGGTTCTTGCATCTCTAATGGGGTCATATTTCTCCAGTGGATTGTCTAGGAATGCTGAAACAAATCTGTGATTTTGCTTATCTGTAACAGTGTTATTGGTCTGCATGAAGTTTAGTTTCTTACGAATTATCCAAAATATTAGGTTATTTGAGTTCCATACCTTTCAGTCATATTTATTTATTATTTATTTATTGCATTTGTTAACAGGGAAAGTCCACTGAGCCTATAAAGAGCCCATTTTCAGTGGAGGTCTAAGGAGAAACGTTTCGCATTAATTACATGCAAAAGAAAAACAATAAAACAGAGTGATCCGAGCAGTACATTCACATTTAAAGAGAAATAAATAGCAAAAACAGTGATAATGTTTACAATCAGGTATAAATGTGTCAGTAAAAGATGACAAGAATTTAAATAACACATGAGAATAAATATATCTGTAGAATTCTTAGCAGAGTGGGTTGACTACAGGGCAGAACGGAGGTAACAGCAGGGCTATAGGAAGAAACAGTCAAGTTAATGAGACAGCAATAAGTCATTATGGTAGAGAAAAACAGAGGAGATGTTTATAATTGAATAGTTAAAGTTGAGACTCCAGAGAGAGAAGTCAGGAGTTGGGGTTATATGTTGGGGTACAGGAGCATAGCCAGTGGGAGGAAAGATGTCATTTGAAGGATTTTTTAAAGGAGCCAGGGTTGCTAATAGTCCTGAGTGAAGGAGGGAGATTATTCCATAACTTGGAGACAGTATGAGAAAACATTTGGCTGGCTGAGAGTTTGGTTTTCTTGACAGACAGGAGTATTTTGTTTGTAGACCTAAAGTGGCGATTAGGATGGTACATAGTCAGTATGGAGGAGAGAGAAGGGCAGGTTTCAGGTTGGTAGATTATCTTGTGGGCTGTAGTTAGTCGTAGATAAGTGAGATGGGGAGGGGATTCTTGCCAGTTTAGTTGATGCAGAGAGGAGCAGTGGTGGGTAGAAACTTTAGCACGTGTAACAAATTGTGCGACTTTGTTGTAGCAAGAGTCAAGTTTAGTTTTTAAGGAGGACTGTAGAATGGTGAGGATGGATGCACCGTATAGCAGAGTTGGAAGCAGGAAGGATGATGCCAGGGCCTTTTTAGCGGAGAGACTAAGAAAATAGTTGTGCCTATAAAGGGCGCCTAGCTTCTGATGGGTTTTTTGATGTTATTGTAGATGTGAAGGTCAAAAGTTAATTTTGTCATTGATGATGACTCCTAGAAATTTGGTAATAGGGACAACTTTGATGATAGTGCTGTTTTGGAAGTGAACAGTGAGTAGTGACTTGTTATCATGGGTAGATTTTGTAGGGGTGAACATTAAGAGTTTTGTTTTATTGGGTTTAAGGGCAAGATGGTTCTGAGACATCCAGGTTTCTGTGGAGCTAAAAGCTTCTTGGGTGAGATGCTGTAATACAGTGGCAGAGTTTGAAGAGCAGATGATAGCTTAGTCAGTGCAGTGGGTTACAGTGGTATGACAGTTATTGACAAATATATTGAATAGGAGGGGATCCAAAATGGAACCTTGGAGAATGACTGTATTTGTATTGATCAAAAGGGAAGGAGAGTGCTGCCATATGGTAGATTGCTGCCTGTTGCTGAGATAGTTAATAAACCATTGTAGGGTAGGAGGAGATAGGCCCAGGTCAGAGAGTTTAGTGAGCAGTAGGGAGTGGGAAATAGTGTAGAATGCCTTTGACAAATTAAGAAAAAGGGCAGAGACAAACGATTCAGCATCTAAAGCTCTATTTATTATAAGAAGGAAATGAGGGCAGTGTTGGTGCTATGTCCCAGCCTAAAGCCATGCTGAGTGGGAGAAAGGATTTGGTGTTTTGCCAGGTGACTTAGGAGCTGGGTATGAATACACTTCTCTAATATTTTACAGATGGGGGAAAGAATGGCAATAGGACGGACATTTGAAATGTTGAGGTTGCAGCCACCTTTATGAACAGGGAGGACAAGTGCTTTTTTCCAGGTGTCAGGTATGCATTACTCATGAATGGACCTATTGAGGAGAATGCTGATGGGGTAGGCAATGGAAGAGGCTGCAAGTTGTAAGTATTCTGCAGATAAGTTATCTGGGGTGTTAGTACATGGTTTTAGTTTATGAAGAAGTTTTTGGATGGTAGATGTGAGAATGGATGATACTGAGATATTACTTAGGATGATAGAGAACTTGAGTGATTACTGATGGGCACATTGATATGTGTTCACCAAGGTGGTGAATTAGTGTACCAACAACAGTAATGTGATTTGGAGTTTGTGCTATTATCAAGCCAAGCAGCTAAATGAACTCTTTTGTCCACTCATGTGAAGATAATGGTAAACTTGACATATTTTTGAGATGTGCATTAATTGATACTCTAATGACATGTGTTGTCAGGTGCAGAATGTTAAAAATCTCCCATTAGTACCAGTTCTTTGGTACCGTCTCTTGGAAATGAAGATATATCTACAAGATTTACACCTATGGCTTTTTTTTTATAATTCTGGCATTGCTCAAATTTGGTTATGTCTCTGCAAATGTTTAATATTTTTATCCCTTCTATTAAAAAAAAAAAAAACATCCATCATCAACAGCTAGGGCTTTGTCTCAGCTTGTGTATCTAGTCAAAGGACACCATCCAGTTTTTCTTTCCAATGTCATTGGTTCTGTCCACATCTATACAGTAAGGACAAATCATAGCAAAATATCATGTCAGTATTTGTCCTCACAGTTCTGTAATCACCCATCTAAATAAATGCAATAATTTATTTTAGACATGAAGTCAATCATTTAAATTAAAAGTTTGTTGGTGCCAGTCTGAAGAAGAACAAAAACGTTTTACTGTCTTCCTGCAATGTAGCAGTGACAAAAAATACAGCTGAATGAAATGCTGTAAATGTGTTATTATATTCATGGATAAGCAGACCATTGGAAAGCTGTTCATGCTAATATCCATCACCACAGAGGCAGAGGCAAAGAATGGATTGTGAACAATAAAATAGTGTTATATTTAAAAGATAGGGTATTTCTTTTTAAAATAATGCCATTTCATAATGGCAAAATACTATAGCAGGGTTGTGGATGATTTACATATTTACACTTTGGAGGGCTTTATTTTATCATGCAAATATAATGAAATAAAACCTGAATCACGGGTAAAATATAAACTAATAAAAAAGCATATTTCAGCTGAGAATAAATAATGTTAATAACTAACAGTCAGTATTACAGCAAAATAATACAATTCAGTCACAGTTTTCGCCCATTAATCATCTTCGGTAGATAAAAAGGAAAAACAACTTTAAACATCTTCGGACAAAAACATTATGGTCAAAATGTATTCACTTATGATTTGTGAGCATACTCAAAGCAGTGATTACTATGCATATGCTCTGAGATTATTTCATGTTGGCAAAAAAAATGTAAATCTGCTTGCTTTGTAAGTGATGCACTGAATAGGCACATTGTTTTGGAATAGTAAGAAATGTTTTGCTTGGTGATGCATTGTGTGAGTCCTATGCATTGCATAGCAATATATTTGCATTTACTAATGTCATGGCTCATGATTTCCTTTATAGATAGTATACCTAAGTGTCAGATTAAGGCTCTCTATATAAGAAACTAGATGTGATCTGCACTGCAATGGTCTGTAAACCACTTATACACAGTTTTATTCACAGTGTTCATTCTGTTTCATATATAACCATATACCAAATGTAGCATGTGGTACGCAGAATCATATTGCCCTCTGTATCCTTTGAAATATTTGCCTTTTAGTCATGTAGATTTTTTTTCATGCATATAAATACACAGCCACCTGCAGTGCATATAATGTCTCTGAATTTTTCCTACTATGAGTAACCTCTCTTGAGAAAATAAATCTTGAAAAGCCATTAGAGTCCTTAACAAGTTTCTCATTTGCTGTTTAGAAACTAGAACATTTTAATGCCTCAAATGTTATGTTATTTTAGATGCTTTACATAGCATTTTCTTTATACCACAGATAAAGTTATAACTAATGTATGCAATGTTTTCATGGAATTATTTTAGTTTTACATTTAAAAAGCATAACATTTAGAAGACATAAATACTATAACTTCCACAGAATGACTGAAACTACAAGACATGACATCTATATTTTAGGTTTGACACAGAAGTTTTAACATTTTTAAATATCTTCTTTAGAAAGCCTTGCACAAAAATGTTGAAATGGTCTAAAGAAATTTGAACTGTAATGATTTAAAGCATAGCCAGTATCTGTAACTGACATGCACTTATGCAGGCAGGATTAATCTATTTGCAAGAATCACCTTTCCCATCTTCATGAAGTTCCTTTGATTATTTTATAATGGTTTAATATATGTGCCTCTGTTCTTACATCAGTCAGTTTGTAATATTTCTGTAGGATTGCACTACCCCCTTCTCTTACATGCTGCTCATGTTTTAACATATCCATTTATGATAACCATGGCTACTCATTCTGGAAAACTAAGATTTTCACATATTAAAGCTTTCAGTTTGCAGCATCATATTTGACGAATTCATTGAGGAGACATTCAGCGCTCAGTAAATGATAACAACTTGAATGTTTTGTGCTAATCCAAAATCCCTGAAAGCAAAAGTCCCTGAATATTTATGTATATGGCAGCTGTGCTGTGAAGGCGCAGTTGTCAGAGTAGTTGTTGAATCCTTGTACAGTTTTCTTCTTTTCCCCACAGTTGTACAACTGTGGATTTAGTTTACATAAGTAAGAGGGTTACAGGGTATGCTTGGACATTGCAATAAACCTTGGCAATCATTGTCACTCAAAAGTTTGATTTATTTAACTTCTGCCAGAGGGTTATACTTCAAGTTTTCATGGTGGACCAGCTGAGTGAATATGTGTATGTATGTATGTATGCAAACTAAATATATCTGCAGATAGTGACTATAGCCATGAAATTAAAACGTGCATGCTTCAACATTGTTAACAATGGCCTGTATAGTCAAAGCTGTTGTTTTCCCACTACTAACATAAGGCTTGAGAGGTAGACTATATTAAGACTGTACATTGGAAAGGTGAAGGCTTCAAACTACAGATTTTATGGACTGCAAGATAAATTAGTCAATACCTAAGGAAATAAATCCAGGCTGTTTAATGTCAGGTCTAATTATAAAACTGAAAATATATACTTTGGCTACATAATATGAATACCAGCTTCTCTAGACAAGATATCAATGCTAGGAAAGATTGAAGGAAAAGAAAGAAAGGATTGGGAGAGGTAACATGGATAGACAGCATCACTAAAGTAATGAATGTGAATTTTCAAGAACTTAAGAAGTAGTTGTTTATGGATGAACCTAATATGATAAAGCCTTCGAGGTCAGGAAGAGTTGTGTTTGACTAAATAAGAAAATGCATGAAAACATATGGTGGGTGGGTGTGTAGTTTTGTGTGAGTGTGTGTAAGTGCACGTGGTGTGTGTGTGTGTGTGTGTGTGTGTGTGTGTGTGTGTGTGTATATATATGCATGTGCACATGTGCACGTGGGTCGTGTGTTTGAAGATAGATGCATGTACAGTATTGCATCAGACAAGTGGTTTGCAGTGCATAAAGTTGGAATAAGTCTTTCTGTAAACAAATTCAATTTCTTTTTTGCTCAGCTTTAGTGTGCAAAACTGACATAGCAACATACTGGATACATTCTCCTAAGATACAACATTTGTTTTCTTTTATTAGATTTGCATTGGGCCACAGCCCTTAACAGTCAAATGAATATTGACTACTGCTGTGTTAATTATTAATATACATCTTTGTACAGGCAGATCACAATGGTAACTTATTAATTCTGCAAACTATTTCTCTGATTTTCAAAATATCCACTTCAAATATCAGACATCTTGATATGTCATTCTTCTTCTGGTAGAAAGTAGAGTATTTGACAGAATACAAACCCAAAGTGCATTATTTCATATTTCTAATGCCGCAATGTGCTCCCAGAATATAAACGGTATATATCGACTCTACCATGGTAAACAAATGCAGCTACTAAATAAATCTATAAATGAAATAAAAGTGGTTTACAAAGTTGTTCAGTTCACAGAAGTTACCTTCCCCTCCCCTCCTTTCTATAAAAAGTGTATCACTACATTGCTAGAAAGAAAGCATATATTCTATCATAACTACTCCAAATATTAAGATAAGTGCTATGAAAACCAAGCTGGGAGCAGTTAGGAAATAATGTGAAATTATACCAACAAAACTGTGACACAACACTACTCATAGGAAGGCAGCACTGTACAATTGTTGATAAAACTTAAAGACAGGCTTATTCCTGTGATTTTGATTCACTAAAAAAAGTCCTAATTTAATTTCCTTACATTTTGAAAATGTTGCCAGTATATTCCCATATCAACTCTAAGGCTGCAACCACACAAACCATATATAAAAGTTAAGTGGGCATTCAGTAGCTCAACTGCCACTAAAGGTACAAGTAAACACTAAATTAAATGTATACTTACAACTTTGGATGCTGTAAATACTTTCAGATTAGACATTCAGGATAAGCATTTTAGCCATATGACTTTATGATCTTTGTATAATATCACTTTTGGTACAGAATTATGGCATCATAATTCATGAAGTGGGCCACAACAGATACATGGTTAAAATGTGAATCAAATTTATAATTGATGACATTCTAAGCAGCATTACACACCCTCTTAAAGATCTGGTAATTATCAAAATTGTCTAAAAAAAATCTCTAAATGTCATATTAGAGAAAAAAATAAAATGCCACCATTCAAAAATGTAGTCATCACGTCTTGTCATTTTATCCCCAAAAATTCATGTAAAGGTAGCTAGTTTAGAAGTTGCTTGAAAAAACGAGAACTGTGTATTGGTAATCGGGGTATATCAAATAAATGTTAATTCTCATTAGATGACTTTAAAAACAATGAATTTAAAAAATACAAATAAAAAACAGTCTGTAAAATATGACTTCATAGCAATAAATTCCCAGATTTATAGTGGAAGCCTGTAATATGTTTAAATAATTGTAAATGATAAAAATAACCATAGCACTGCAAACAACTAACAATTTTTATTTTTGTAGAGAAGCAATACCCCACACACCACTATCAAAGCATAATAATCTCAAAGTTGAATTACCTTAGAATAAAGTTATAAATATTTAATTTACTACCATTAAAATATGAAATTATTTAACAGAGGATCATAAGCAGGTCGCTGATCATAATCTGCTTATTATGTGTTCAAGACATGGATAATATGAAATTCACCTCAAAATCATTTATGTTTACATTCACCCTGCCACTACTTTCAACTGCCCATATTTTCTCAGACTGTCCAATTTTTTTTGTCAAATATATTTAATCAATTTATCATAAAATCTTTGGTTTTCTGACAAACCACTGAGGACTGAAGTCTCTAAATAATGACATACATTTGAGTTTCAGATTTTGTAACCCTCAGAAAATGCAAGTTAATACAAATCCCATTTTTCAATCAACTTTCTAAGATTATGTGTAAGGGACACATTGCTGGCACAGACAGCAGGCACAACAAATCTTTTTTTATTCTGTTTCTGTCATTTGCTGGTCAGTACAGGCAGATTTTTTTATTTTATTTATTTTACATTTGTTTACTGGGAAAATCTGACTTGGCAAACTGTCCTTTTTTAGTGGATGCCCAAGGAGAAAAGCTCCACATTTATAAATAACAGTACAATACATATACAATGTACTGATACAAATGCTAATTCAATCTCAGATATAAGCACAAAATGAAAAATACATGTTATACATTTCACTAATATAATCATATAGACTAGGTAGGAATAAAAAGAATAGCAGTACTGTAATTGAAGATAAAAAAAACAAACAAGTTAAGTATACATATGCTTAGTAGGGCTATACAATTCATACACAAAAATAACCAGTTGTGTTCCTTTAGCTGCCTTAAGACATCTATTTCCTAATCAGGGTTTTGTGCAAGAGCAGGTCCAGGATTCAGATAGGTGTGATTCGAGAATTTTTTTTAAAGTTGGAAATAGTGGTTCTGATATTTAGTGGCTGGGAATTCCAAGTTTCGGCTGTGCATTTTGAGTAAAGTGAAACTCCATCTGCATTGTCAGGTTTGAATCTATTTAAGAAGGATTTGTTACTAGAACACAATGTCCTGTTATTGGAGTAGTGTATTAATAGATTTTGAAGTAGTGGTGTTTTTTCTGTCTGATTTAATATTCGGTGGGCAAAAATGAGTTGATTATAAGCAAGAAGATTTGGTAGTTCGAACCAAGATAGTTGTTTTAAAGCCAAACAATGATGGGATCTGAAATTTGATTCTGTAGCAAACCTTGCAACTTTATTATAGCAAGTTTTGAGTTTTGCTAGGTCAGAGTGTTTTTAATATTTGTGAGAATTTGTGAGGCATATAGTAGTGTAGACATAACATGGGCTTTTGCTATACTGGCCTTTGAAGATTTGTTTAGAAAGTGCCAATTTCTGTACAGAGTTCCTAGTTTTTTGTAAACTTTTTTATTGTCTATGATATATGTATGTCGAATTTCATATTATGGTCCTTGACCACTGCAAGTAATTTTGTTTGGGAAACTCGAGAAATAATTGTATGGTTTGATGATGATATACCAACTAGTGGGTGGGGTCTACAGCTCTAGTTGGATAGAAGAGCATGAGCTTTTTTTTTTTTTTTTTTTTAGAGTT
This sequence comes from Protopterus annectens, assembly GCF_019279795.1. Classification (NCBI taxonomy): domain Eukaryota; kingdom Metazoa; phylum Chordata; order Ceratodontiformes; family Protopteridae; genus Protopterus; species Protopterus annectens. Next base: position 130,640,570 of record NC_056742.1, on the reverse strand, counting down.
AAGTATAAGTTGTGCTTTGTTTAGCCAATATTCCACTGCACTGAATGACTGCTTTGGAGTTTCTGTAGTATTGGGGCAGCGCAAATCAGGGTGGAATCATCCACATATTGAACTACGGAGGCAAGTAGGGTGGCAGTATGAAGATTGTTAGTAAAGATAATAAAAAAGAGAGGACCCGGAATGGATCTCTGTGGTACTCCCAAGATTACAGGCAGTAGTGAAGAGAGATTTTGTTGCTATTTCACAGCTTGCTGGTGACCATTTATATATGACTGGAACCAAGTAAATGCACAATGGCTAAGCTTAAGTTCCAAGAGTGTAATTAAGAGTTTAGAATGAGAGACAGTATCAAAAGCTTTGGACAGATCAAGAAAGATGGAGGAAACTAAATTGCCTTCATTGTGATGGTTAATAATGTTAGGAAAGTTAACAAGGGCAGTGGTGCTACTATGATTAGGACAGAAACCATGTTGAGTATTAGATAGATGTTTGTTGGTTATTAGATTGCTTAAGATTTGTGAATGGATGCACCTCTCAAGTATTTTAGGTAATTGTGATAATATAGCTATTGGCCAGTAATTTGATAATTCTGTCTAGTTTCCACCTTTATGTACAGGGATGATATATAATACTTTCCAAATTTTAGGGACTTGTTCTGAAATGGATCAATTTATTAATATGGATACTGGATAGGATACTACTTCTGCAGTAATTTTTAAATATTCAGCAGGTAGATAGTCGGCAGCAAGTATAGTGGGTTTAAGCCTTTTGAGATATTTAACTATGGTGTTTATTGGGACAGGTTGGATAGAAAAAATATTGGGATCAAGCATGGGTACTATGTGAATCTGGGCATCTTGTTTGTGAGGGCTAGTATGGATTCAGTGAAGTATCTGTTAAATTATGAGGCTATGCTGTCATTACTATTGGTGAGTGTTGGGGAGGGAGTACTAGTTTGTCCTGGTAGTAGGATTTTTTTACTTGAGTTGTTGGGTCCTTGTACATAGCCTGTACTAATTCTGCTAATGTTTCTGGGACTTTGCACCACTGCAGTACTGCCTAGATCAGCTTTTTTGGAACCTTGTCATATGCGTTCTCCAAGTCTAGGAATGCCCAGTTGGATTATTTCCACATTTTTTCAGCTTCTTCTCGTCTATCTGTCTCACTGCAAACATCAGGTCAGTCGCGTTGCATGCTGATCTGAATCCAAACTGCTAATTGCTCATCTCCCATCTTATATTCTATTACTCTGCATATCCATTTATCCATCTCCCTTTCCAGAACATTCATGCAATGTGATAAGAGTTTGATGCCTCGGTATGCCCACTGTTGTGGATGTTCTCTTTGTTCTTGTACAGTGGCTTATTCTCCAGTCATCTAGGATATACCTTTCACTCCACATTGCCAAGAGTACCCTCGGAAGCCTTTTTCCCCTATCTCACCCAACATCTTTATCAAATCTGCTGTGACCTCATATGAGCCTTCTGCTTTCTCTGACTTCATTTCCTTTCTGATATTCTTACTTCTTCTAGGGTGGGCTCCTCTTCTCTCATTATAGGCTGTTTCTGGGGCAGTACAGCTTCTGTGGGAATTTCTTCATTCAGAAGCTTCTGGAAATACTCCTTCCATCTGCCTTTGATGTCCTGTGAACTGGTGAGCAGGTTTTTGCTGTCATCCCTTATGAAGGGTGTGTTACTGCTTCTTTATCTTTATGTCTTTGCCTTACAACCTGATATAGTTTCTTTGTACGACCTACTGAGTCACTTTCCAAAGCTGGTAGATTTCCTTTGATGCCCTATTATGTGCTATTGCAACTCCTTTCTTAGCTTCTTTGTTAGCCAACCAGTATTCCTTCCTAGCCTAGTCAGTCATTTCTATCTCACATTTTTTCCTGTACTCCTTCTTTCTTTTAATCACTTCCTTCACCTCTGCATTCCACCACCAGATTTCCTTATGTACCTTATTCCCATACCTGGCTTGGCCACATAGGTTCATAGGTTCATACTAGGCTATCTGCCCTAGGGCATTTATAAGCCTAGCCAGAGTGTGTTTGACTTTCGCCACCCATTTTAAATTAATTTTGCTATGCCCTTTTTAGAGGTTTGTATACTGTGCCTCTGTCTAACAGTGACAAAGAAGTGATACCAGGGGTAAACCTATGATCCCCCATCCACTCATCAAGATTCCTCTTGAAGAGAGTCAATGAGGGACTCTGCCTAACCTGGACTGGGATTTTATTCCAGAGTGAAGGGAGCCTCTGGGTTATGAATCTGTCCTTCCAGCATGTCCTATTTATTTCAGTGCTGAGGTTCAAGTCTCTCGAGCACGTAGCTCGATGGGATTTGGATTTTCTGAGGTGCAGCATGTCCATTAATTCCGGATTGGACATGGCTTGATATATCAGGCACAGATTGCCTCTGAGCAGGCGGTATGCCAATGAGTAGAGCTGGAGTTTCTTTAACCGGGCAGCATATGGCATCTGTTTGAGCCCTTTGATCCTCTTGGTGAGGTACTTTTGGGGTCTTTCCAGTTGCTGCAGGTGTCTGGTAAGGTACATCCCAAAAGGGGCATTATACTCAATTATGGGCCTGATGAGGGATGAGTAAAGAGGCACGATGACCTCCCCTGATCTAGATGTGAATCCCTTCATGATTAGGTGGCCTATATAAAATGTTTTTCTAACCACTTTGGCCACGTGGTTGTCAAATGAGAGATTGCTATCAACTTGTGTCCCCTGGTCCCTAATTACTTCTTCCGTACTTAATGGATTACCACCTATGTGATAATTTGTGGGCACTTTGTTTTTGCCAAAGGGGATGACTATACACTTTTTGGCATTTAGCTTGAGGCCATGGCTCTGGCACCAGTTGTCTGTTTCTATGAGGTCCTTTTGGAGGATGCTTGTGTTGGCTGGAGAGTCGATTATGGTGCCCAGTTTGCAGTCATCTGCGAACTTGGTCAGCCGCAGTCCTTCTGTGTTGGCCTGTACCTCCGTGAAATATATACCAAACAAGAGAGGTCCCAGGACTGAGCCTTGTGGGACGCCACTTGTAACTGGTTTGGAGTCTGACATGGCTCCAGCAATTCTAACCATGTGGGTTCTGTCCTTCAGCCAGTTTGCAACCCATCTAGTGACATAGGGGTTTATATTTAATCTGGTGAGCTTATCTATAATGCCCGAGTGGGGTATTGTATCGAAGGCTTTTGCGAGGTCCAGGTAGGCTGTGTGGACCACCTTCCCCTCGTCAATGGCCTTGGTGACTGTTTCAAAGAAATCGACGAGGTTTAAGAGGCAGGATCTGCCCTTAACAAAGCCGAACTGGATAGGATCCAGTGTGTGTAGGTCCCCATTATCTTTATTTATGAGGTCCATGATGATCCTTTCCATACCTTTGCAGACTAAGTTAGTCAGGCGTATGGGGCGATAGTTTCCAGGATCCATTGAGGCACCACCTTTGTGTAGAGGGACCACTGTTTCTGTACGCCACTCTTTGGGTACATATCCTGTGATAAGGCTGAGATTGAACAGTAGTTTTATGTTTGGGTTTAGCTCTTCTTGGAGTTCATGTAGGACGCAGCCCGGGACACCGTCTGGTCCCATTGATGCTGTGTTATTTGCTTTGGAGAGGGCGGCTCTTACCTGAGCATCTGAGATGTCAGGGAGGCAGCACTCTGCCGGGATAGATATTTGCCCTTTTGCTGGGGAGGGGGGGAGAAGTTTGCGCTGAACCTGTCAGCTAGGATGTTGGCAATGTCTGTGGGTTTGGTGTATTTTTTGTCATTTTGGACTAATTCTGAGCATATTTGGGAATTCCCACCCAGGTTCCTAACATAACTAAAGAAAGCCTTGTGATTACCCTTAGTGTCCTGTGCAATTTTTCTCTCGAAGCTGGCTTTAGACGATTTTATGAGTGCCCGTAGTTTTTTGCTAATGCTGATCAGAGATGCCTTCCCTTTTTGGGATTTTGCTGTATCATGTAGTAGCTTCCTCCTTCTGTTGTATAGTTTGTTTATGGCTGGGGTCCACCAGACAGGATGTCTGCCTTTGGAGGACTGGGTCTTGGTTTTATTTGGGATTGCATGATCCATGCATTCCTGAAGGAGTTCATAGAATGCGTTTATAAAAGATTCTGCAGTCTGGGCCATATTTTCCACAGACCCAGGGGCTTTGAAGGATTCCACCTCGGTTTTGAGAAGTGTGAAATTTGCTTTAGAGAAGTTTTTCACTGTGGTTTTCTGGGCAGAGGGTGGGGTCAGGATGTGAATATCCAGTGAGATTAGTTTATGGTCTAATCTTACCAGTGAGGGATACACTTTTGGTATGGAGCATAGACTCCCCATGTTGGTGATGATCAGGTCCAGTATGTTTTACCCTCTTGTGGGAGTGGTAACAAGTTGTTCCATAGCATTTGAGTTTATAAATTCTAGGAACCTTTGAGCTAGGGTGTTGGAGCTAGAGTAATGCTCCCAGTCTATGTTTGGGTAGTTGAAGTTGCCCAATATAATGGTGTTTGGAGAGACCTTCATATTTTCCAGTGTTCTCAGGAAGGCCAAGTGGGGTTCCTGGGTTTGGGAGGGTGGTCTGTAGCAGGCTATAAACTGGAAGGCAGTTTTACCCACTGTTAGTTGCACATGGATAGTCTCTGATGTTTTGTGCTGTGCCACCAACCTGGAGGTGTGGGTATCTTTGACGAATATTGATACTCCCCCTCCTTTTCTGGTTCGGTCCAAGTTTTGGGGTCAAAAAGCATGGTATGAGGTATAACCTGGTAGTGCTGGGGTACTCTCGGGAGCCTTGAACCAGGTTTCTGTTACTGCACAGATATCGATGTTCTCCATGCTAAGGAGAGTTTCGAGTGCATGCATCTTGAGGTATAGACTTCTGGCGTTGAGTAGCATTACTCTTAGTTTCTTATCCCTTGTGATACCTATGGAGGTGAGTTTGTCTTTTGAGCCTTGCCTAAAAAAGGCACTATGGGGGTAGCAAGAGCCTTTGCCAATATCCAAAAGCCCAGGGGTGACAGGTGCAAGCCGTCCCTAGCGAAGCATCGTGGCTTGTCGAGCATGTCATAACAGGCTGACAGGCATTGGATCCCCTTTGAATGACACCAATACTTAAGCCAATTGTTGAAATTAATCATCTTGTTTTCATATTGTGGCATCATTCTTGGTGAGGGTAAGATGCTACTCAAGGTCAGGGTCATACCGGCCTGGGCTACATGCTCAGAGAGCTCCTCTATGTCTCTTTTCATGTAGTCCTGGGAGGTATGTCTCAGGTCATTCACACCAGCATGGACAATGACGGAGTCATATTTGTACTTGCCTTGGAGTGACCTGAGTGCTTGTGTTATGTGGCAGATCCTAGCGCCCGACAGGCAGCTCACCATGACCTTCTCCTTGTTCAGCCTGGTGAGCGGGACGTCAGTGTGCCTGATGATAGAGTCACCTATTACAAGTGTATCAGGTGTGTTGTTTAGCCTTAAGGGCTGTGATGGTTTGGCACACTGGCGTTGTGAGATATGTGTTGTACGTGTTTTGTTTTGGGGTAGCGGTTGCCTGGGTGTCTGCTTTGGAGGTCTCTGCTGCTTAGGCAGATTTGTATTTAAAGCCTCCGAGTATGTTTTTGTGTGTTTATGTGTTTGGTTTGCTGTCGTAGTAGGTCTATGTGAGACTGGAATTGTAGTGAGTGTGGTTTCCTTCTCCTCCTGACTGGTTACACCAGTACTGAGTTGAGAGAGCTTAGCCTTCAGTTTGGCTATATGGTTGCATGTCTCACATGTGTTGGAATTTGTTGGGAGGAAAAGAGGGTTGTCTGTGTACATGAGGCAGTTGTAACATTGCCTAAAGATTCCCAGATTCACCAGCTGGACTGGAGAGGAGATTGACAACTGACCTTTGGACATGCTAGAATAGTATTGGGAATTCCTTTATAATTGAAAAAAGGGCCAATGGGGAACAAGGTACTCAATGGGAGTTTGTGAGGGTGTAGTGCTTCTAATATTTTAGTGCTGACTTATATCATTGTTTTAGTGAGCAACTGCCAGGTAACTTAAATGCAATGTGTTACAGGTAACTTAAATGCATAAATGACAAACAGTAACTTACTTTCAAGGGAAACAAGGAAATAAGTACAGTAAGCAATGCAGATATCACTAGGGATCCACAGAAGCGCTGAAAAGCCGCATTTTAGGTGGAATTAGTGTTTCAGGGAAATAACAAGCAAACAAGCATACAAACAAAGCTAGATTCAGCAGGCCTGGGTCTAGTCTATGCTACAGCAAACAAGGTGTACCAATTTCAGTAAGAAACAGTTCAAATATGCAGGCACTATAAGCCTTTAACCAGAAATCCCCAGCTCAGAAGGGCAGAGTCCAGCCTCTCCTCCCACAAGAGTGCAGACCACGAACCTTCTTAATGTAAAATAACTGTCCTGAAGCCCAAGTGCTTAAACCAGAACTAATACACTTTTAGAATAACAGACACTGAGCCCTCAATCAGCAGTTCCCAACTTAGAAGGATGTAAACTACCTGTCCTGCCACCACAGTGCAGGCCACAAACCTTCCTAATGTAAAACAACTGGTCTGAGCCCAAGTGCTTAATCCAAAAGACTTAGAATGATAGCTACACTTCAATCAAGTTACTACCAAGCAGTAATAAATACAATTGAGTACTTTAAAGAATGCCTGGATTAGTGATCAAGTTATACAAACAAAGCTAGATTCAGCAGGCCTGGATCGAGTCTATGCTACAGCAATCAAGGTGTACCAATTTCAGTAAGAAGCAGTTCAAATATGCAGGCACTATAAGCCTTTAACCAGAAATTCCCAGCTCAGAAGGGCAGAGTCCAGCCTCTCCTCCCACAAGAGTGCAGACCACAAACCCTCTTAATGTAAAATAACTGGCATGAATCCCAAGTGCTTAAACCAGAATTAATACACTTTTAGAATAACAAACACTGAGCCCTCAATCAGCAGTTCCCAACTTAGAAGGATGTAAGCTATCTGTCCTGCCACTACAGTGCAGACCACAAACCTTCTTAATGTAAAACAACTGGTCTGAAGCCCAAATGCTTTAACTAAAAGGCTTAGAGTGAGTTACACCAAGCAGTAATAAATACAATTGAGTACTTTTAAGATGACGCAAAAACAAAATAAAGTAGGAAGAAACACAAATACAGTAAAAGCAGATACATTTTTTTTTTTCTTTTTTTTGAGTGAGCAAATGAGATGGGCCCAGGAGGAGTATCCAAGTGCAAATTTACAAGAGGGGCGGGCAGTTTCAAAGCCACCAAGATCAACACCAAGACAAAAACAGGGAGAGCGGGCGGGAACCTACTGAAAAACAGAGTCACAGCTTCCAGCTAGATATTCCTCAATGCAACACAAACAAATTACTTTAAATCGTGTATTATTTGATAAAAGTGCAGATAAAAGTTACTTAGCTTCACTTATGCGTTCAATTAATAGCATACAGGTCTTGGCCAGCCGAAGCTCACAGTTTAAACAGACGATAATTCACTGTATCACTTGTATAAGACAGAAACTGAATAACAATGAAGGAAACTACCCCCACTATCACTGGCTATGCAGGTTTTTTAACAAGCCTTAACCGAAAATACCACTTGTACTACTGAAAAACAGAGTCACAGCTTCCAGCTAGATATTCCTCAATGCAACACAAACAAATTACTTTAAATACACATAATGTCATTACTTCAAATATACATATCCGTTCTGTAGCTGTTTTAAGGCACTGCCATTCTTCTTCAACTCTGTCTATTTCCTCCTTTTCTTGGGATGCTAGAGCTCTGAGTAATTCCTTGAACTGTTGCACTTTCTCTCCAGTCAACTTCCAGGTCTCAGCCTGGTCTCTGTTGACCTTAGATCCTTTTCTGACCACTGCTTGCAGCTGATTGTGGCAACCAGTGATTTATGCTGTGGGCTAATTGTTTTACTGTGGATGACTTTACAGTTATGGAATCTACCCCCAGTACCTTTTCCTTACTAGGAGGAATTCTACCTAAGTTGCATGTTAGTTGCTTTTGTATGTGATCTTGTGACTGTCTCTCTTTCTGAACCATGTGTTGGCTACTCTCAAGCCATTTGCCAAACAGAAGTCCAGAATGGCTTCTCCTTCTTTATTCCTGTTGCCCCACCCATGTGGACCCAGGCATTCCTCATATCCTGTTCTGTCTGTCCCGATATGTGCATTCAAATCACCCATTATCAAAACCAATTAATTCATGTTATCCTGCTTTATCTAGTAGGTCCTGCAACAGTGTCCGAATGCACTGTTTTCCTCACTATATTATAATTGTTATTGGTGTGATGACATTGATGATGAACATTTAGGTATCTTCGAACACCCAGTTAGTAAGAGGGTGTTTAGGTTCAAGGTAACTTCTACTTGTGTTACAACTCATGTGGTTTACCTTGCTACCTGTGTATTATGTCACTCTTTCTATGTGGGCAAAACCACGCGTAAACTTAAAGATAGGATTACAGAACACAAGTCTGAAATTCGAAGATGTGTGGACACTAATGCTTTATATAAACACAGGCTATGTTCTGGTGAACAGCATTTATTTAAATTTAAAGCTATAGACCATGTCTTACCTTCACCCAGAGGTGGTGATATTAATAATAAATTAGAGACTAAAGAATATAACTGGATAGTTAGGTTGATGGGTGACTCACCCCCTGGTTTGAATAGCACTGTCAGCCTTAAACCTGTTTTGGTAAGAATGAGTAGATCTAGACTATGAGATTTTCCTTTTTCATGCACATAACTGTACATCATATTTTTAGGTATAAAAATATGGTTCTACCTCACATAAACGAAACACCACAACACCGACAACGCAATCACCGACACCACATAACCGACAGTACAAAAACACGAAATCCCACATGCCCGACAACGAAATAACCGACGGTACACAAACACGAAACCTCATACACTTCACACACCACAATCAACAACCAAAACACATTCCCCGTCCAAAAACCACATACACAACACAAGCACACCAAAATCCCTACAAACCCACACTAAACCATACATACACAACTACCTACAACCCTGACCCAAACCCTAACCCTAAGGTCCGTCACTACCAAGACACTTACCTGACCCGCTCCTAACCCTAACTCACTTATCCGCCCCTAACCCAAACACAATCACTACGACACTTACCTGACCCGGCTCCTAACCCTAACTCACTTATCCGCCCCTAACCCAAACACAATCACTACCGCACACTTACCTGACCCGCTCCCTAACCCTAACTCACTTAACCCACCCTATCCCCACTTACCTTACGCACCCTAACGTCCGTCACTACCGCATACTTACACAGCCTTTTCCCATTTCGGCATCCTCGGCGTCGGTGCTTTCATCCGTCGGGTCGGTCTTCTGCTTGTCGATCTTCTAGGTCCCATCGCGTCGGTCTTCTGCGCTGTCGATCTTCTGGGGCTCGCGATTTCCCTGTCGATGTTCCGGCGTGTCGTTGAAGTGAGGTAGAACCAAAAATATACATTTTAAAAATATACATTTTTGCTTTTTCAAATGTATTTTGTTTTTATATATGCATTATGTTGTTGCATTATATTTTAGCACTGCATAGTTATACCTATATTTATATTTATATGTTTTATTTGATTGGGTCATGTGACTCTTTGGCTGTCGGTCACATGACTTTTTTAGACCTATATATATACTCTGCATATGTATTTGTATTTTCAGTATTGATAAAAGATTTTATCCGAAAGCTTTGCTCCTCACATTAAAGTGTTTTTTCTACTGAGAACGTTGTTTGTTTAGTAAACTCTGGATCCCAGGTCAAGTGGCTTTGCTGCAATGCCCTTCTATCTTGACTCTTGGATACATAAAATGTCCAGCCTCCTCCGTATCATCATGTCATGTACTTCCAAGCTGCATCCTGTTAGTGAAACTACATTAAGTGTAGCAATTTGCAGTTCATGTTTGGCAGGTTGATTAGTTTTATGTCCAGCTTTCACTCAACAGAGCTGTCCCAGGTAACCCAGGCTGGGCAAATAGACACTGGCCAGACAGTTGTTTATTGACCCAGGGTTGCTGGGCTTTATGGCAGGCACACACTGGCCAAGAGGGGCACATACACCCCACTCATCACTAACGTGGTTGTCTGGCATAGGTCGGAGTAGGCCAGGTCCTCAACCCACTTATCACTGGTAACTACCCAAGACCATTTTGGCAACATTAGTCAATATGACAGAATCACCTAGAGTCATATTTTACACTGTTGAGTATTTAGCACTGCCACGGCACACAGTCTGTGATCCATGTTCTCCTTGAGGATACAGTGCACCACAGTAGATGCCCAAAGTGGTTGGTCTGTACAACTCCCCCCCCCCCCCGGGCATCATGTAGAGCCTGTGTTGCTCCCCACAGCTCCATTCATTGGTGAGTTTTGAGATGGAAAAACTCAGCATGCTTTTGAAGGTGGGAGGAACACACAGAGACACAGGGAGAGCATGCAGACTCCAAACAGGTATTAGCAGAGGTCAATATTGAACCTTGTACCTTGCACATGGGATGCAAAGACCTTAACCATTATGCCAACTGATCTCTACTAGTACATGCCCAGTAACTACCTATCAACCTATGTTATTGAGCAGTTTAAGTCATAAAAATGTGCTGACACAGTTATTTCTTTTTGTAGTTTGTAAGTTAGCAGTTTTATCATAAATATAATACAGAAAAAGCAAAGGAAGCTCCGGACCACGGCAGCTAAAAACATATAAAAATTTAATCCAAAGTGAGAGCTTTCGTAGCTCAAGGCTACTTCATCAGACAAAAACTTACATCAAATGTGCAGTTTATATACCATCTGATTGAACAATCAATTTTGAAATAATTTAATTGATTGATTGATTAAATTTTTATATGTTTTTAGCTGTCGTAGTCCGGAGCCTCCTTTGCTTTTTCTGTATTGTATTTTTATTTTTGGAGGAACAGTTTGCTTGCACCACTTCATCTGTATCTGCTTTGTCATAAATATCTTTTTTACTAAAATGTGTTTTCATCTTTCAGTTGTGATATAATTAAAAATATGAGCATGCATGTAGATGATGACATCATCTGGAGTTCTTCAGCCACTTGCTTCGCAAATAGAAGGAAAGACTGCTCTAAGCATCATGGATCTATTGCTTGAATGCTTTTCAGTGAAGTTTGTAAATCTAGTTGAATAAAAAACTGACATTTTGAGTTTTATAGTTGTTTTCCATTATAAAACAGTATTAAAACACCACTAATTTGTGTAGTTTGCATAACTTGTCTGAAAGGTATAGTTTCAATCTGTTTCTCAGGATGAGGTCTGTGAAGATTTGCATAGTATTTACTTTTATGATGCACATGTTTTCTTAGCCAACAATGTATGATTTAGACTGCAAGAGTAGTGCTTTTTATATCTTTAGCAATATATGGTCTGGACTACATTGTATATATGGTGATGGATTAGTTTTCTTGCAGCATGAAGATGTTGCATAAATAGAGGACTATTATATGTATGGCAATGAAATGTGAATGTTTGTTTCTGTGAAAGAAATTAAGATTTGTCAGGATTTACATTGCATTTTCCTGTAATGATCAGCTTTAGCTCACTCCCTTAGTAATAATAATTGTGATAGTAACACATTATTCTGTAGAGTTTCTTTATTAGTATCCTTAATTAACATTTTGCTACCGGTATGAATGTCTTGAGTACTGGCAATAAATGTAGCAAAGGCTAGAGTAATTGAAAAACCACATCTGAAAATATTATACAAAATACTATTTCAAAGAATAATTTTGGTACTGTATGGAAATATATGGTTATACTTGCTTGATCTTTAAAATGTATTTTCAGAAAAATGATGTATTATCAGGTAATGTAAGGCACCTGTCTGAAGTTTTGGCAGGTGTAGCTTTTTTGGTATAAAAATTATAAATAAATTGTGGTGTTATATTCTGACTTTTCAGTATGACGTCTTGGTATAATATATAATTTATAATTTCTACTCAATTGATGAACATTGATTTTGTTACAAAATGTCTGTTATGTATATTTTGAGCTTGTGTTTTTACATAACTTGATGCACTTGGTGAAGCATCATTTCACTTACAGGTGTTAGTAACACTGTTTCAGAGTCACCTTGTACTAATTTACACTGGTTCCAGTCTAAAGGGAATGTGGAATGCTGCTGTGTTGAAAGAAGGCTGATTTGCATGCTCCTACAGATAGCTATTATTCCAATCTGAAAATGATTAGTACCTTACCTTGCTGCTGTCTTCATCTTACTAAATTATGTGAGGAGAAACTGTATTATATAAATTACATTTCTCATTGTATATAATAGAGAATATAGTAATGTTGTACTATGGCATTATGTTCAAATACATGGGGGAAGTATTAGCATTTCTGCAGCTGGAGACTAAATAGTTTGGAATCAGCATACCCAGATATAGTTTGAAGGGGTGTTATATCGGTGGCAAAGAGTGTAGTTCTTGGTATTATAGCAGCATGAGAGTGACTAGTAACTGATTAACCCAGCCTGATGTAGCCTTTGTCATATAGCTGAAGAAAAAGATAAGTGAGGAGAAGTCGCAGTACATGTTAGTTTACTACATGTTTCACTGTGTATAAAATACAGTATGCTACAGGTATAGAACAATATAATTTTTGTGTGTGTCTGCATGTGCAGGCACATACATACGTTGGAGAGGTGTTGGTGTTCCAGCACTAGAAACTAACATTAAACGGTCAGCCTACAAGACTTCAACAGGACTACATCTTGTTAGTTGTATTGTAAGTGATTAGTATCATTTCATTTCACCCTGCTAAAGACTTTCCATTATTTTTTAAAGTGCTAAATCTCTAATGAATGGAACTGGCAGCTACAAAAGAAAGAAGGAACATTCTGTGTGTGTAATACCAAATTGTGCCTGCCTTTATCTGTAAAGGCTAGGGGGGTTGCTTGTTACGGGCCTTGCAAACTAAGTAACTAATCATTCGCCTCTGCTGTTAATCCCAATATATTAAATATCAGTATACCCTGCAGGATTTATTTCTTTTGGCATGTGCCATTTCAGATCTAGGGCTCCTTAAAAATCAATACAAACAGGTTATAGGATAGCTGCTATATATCTAGAAATATACACAGTTTACAACCATCTGGATATATTACTGTTGTATTAAAAAAATGATAACGTTATCTGGATTTCCTTAGAGAAAAAATGTTCTTCATCACATTATTATTATTACTACTATTTTTAATCTTCTGCAGGAATGTTTAAGTTATTTGATATCATCTTATATGACTATTATACTTACAGTCATATGATGACATACACTACTGTAAATATGACAGATATATGCAACTAAACTGCAGTTTCTGTATGCCAGGCTAACACAACAACAATAAGTATAGCCACTTACATTAAAAATAATTGCTTAGGCTACATCAGTATTGCCATTGGGTTTTATTACCTCACATGTCAAAAACAACAGAGGACAGGTCTTACAAGATGCTCTTATATACATATAAATTTGTGCATAGTTGCACTTCTTACTCATTTTGTATGCTCTTTTAAGTCATAAATGTAAATCTCAGCTGTAGCCATACAGCTAATACCATGAGTGCACAAATACCCACAACACATTTAATCATGGATGTTTACTAATCAACCTAAATGAAAGGCAATATAAAGTGATAAAAAAATCATTTTCCCTGGGGAAAATCCCCTGCATCCTCAGAAGAACTCATTATCAACATTACTTTATAATCATCACATCTAGGGGAGGCATTACTGACTTGGTATTATTGACTTAAATAAAGTAAACGCTTCTCAAACAACATAGCATATTTTCATATGCCAGCTTTATAAAACATTTATGCTAAAAAGTTGTTGAACTGGTGCTCACATAAATCTTCCAGAATTATTGCAAATTCTCAACTGAGTTCACAGTACAGTCAAACATTTTGAGTGGGTCTTGTTTAAATGCCTTCCATTAATTCAATTACCCAGATAACCAGCCAGTCCTGATGTTCAAAGAGCATGTGTAGACAAAGCAGCAAGAATATCCAAGAATAAATGACAGGAGCTGGATGCCAAACACTATTTTAATGAGTAAAATAAAACACAGCAAAGCTTCTGAGTTAAAAAAAACTCTTTCTCAATGCAATTACACATCTCATTATCTTTACAGTGTTTAAATATTTACACCAGCCAGTCATACATATTCTTAAAATCACATGGGTTATTAAATAGCTAGGTGCAGTTAAAATAAAACAGCATAGTAAAAGAAACACACACATATATAAACAAGCCCAGGACCAAATAAAAATAAACTTAGAATAAAACCCAAATATAAGTAAAGAATATATTACATAAGTACTACTAATAACTATACTATTATTATACTAACTATTATGATAAAAATAAAAACAAACATTACTTATATACATATTGATGTCTATTTTTCAATATGGGCTTAATACTATTGGTACTATTCAATCCTGGCATTTTATCAGCCCTGAAATAATTAATCCAGTCATATTCGATCATCTCTGTTTTATTCACTAGGTCACATACTCTTGCATTGCGATGAACAACTTCTAGAAACCTAAATTTAAACTTATGATGAGGGCCCACAGATAAAATATGTTTGCAGAGGGCATTCGTATCAACATTTCTTCGAATTTCCGAAAGATGCGACTATAACCTTTCTTTTCATTTCTTATTAGTTTTACCTATGTAAAAGGACTCAACAGCAGGTGCAGTTAGCAAGATAAGTCATATTCTGAGTATTACATGTAGCAGAAACATGAAAAACAAATTCCTTTGCTGTGATGGGATGTTTAAAGAATGTTCAGTATTAATATTTATGCAATATATATAGCTGTGACAGTGAACTGCCACATTCCTATTCACTAACTGTCTTTCAGCTTTTATATTACTCAAATCTTTATAGCATAAATACTGTTTAAGTTTTCTTTCTCTCTTATGAATAAACTTGGGCTCATTACCTACAACTTTTTTAACATCCTCATTCAATCGTAAGATGGTCCAGTTTTTACATATAATATTTTTAAGCATATTAATATGTCTATTATATTTCAGAATATACCCTAGCTTACACTCAAAATTATTACTAGCAGCTTGTTGAAGAAATTAAAGGAAAGGATAAGGTTGCATCTTTTGGAAATTCGAGGAAAAGTTGAGATGAATGCCCTGAGCAAACCCACAAATCCATCTGTGGACCCTCATCATAAATTTAAGATTTAGGGTTTTACAAGTTGTCCATTGCAATGCAAGAGGAGGTGATCTAGTGAATAAAACAGAGATGATTGAATATGACTGCATTTATTATTTCAGGGCTAATAAAATGCCAGGGATGAATAGTAACAATAGTATTAAGCCTATATTGAAAAATAGTCATTGATATGTACATAAGTAGCATTTGTTTACATTATTATCATAATATTTAGTATAATAATAGTATAGTTATCAGTAATACTTATAATACATAATATATTCTTTATTTATATATGGATTTTATTCTAAGTTTATTTTTATTTGGTCCTGCGCTTGTTTATATATGTGTGTTTGTTTCTTTTACTATGCTGTTTTATTTTAACTGCATCTAGCTATTTAATAACCCATGTGATTTTAAGAATATGTATGATTGGCTGGTTTAAATATTTAAACACTGTGAAGACAATGAGATGTGTAATTGCATTGAGAAAGAGTTTTGTAACTCGAAAGCTTTGCTGTGTTTATTTTACTCATTAAAATAGTGTTTGGCATTGACTTTCTGTTGTTTTGTCTTGAATATTAATTCAGTTACCCAGTTGAGATCTTTGGCAGCATGGTTTCCTCTGGAGATTGTTTTCACTTCCCATTTTCCTGTAATTCTTAAGTGTTGGACTTCCTTCTAATTTAGTTTTTTTCTGGATCTGTTGTTGACTTTTGATAGTGTCACTCATTACAGAATAACAGAATGACAGAGTCCACAGCTCCCTTACTTGTATGTGATATTGGCTCTCCAAGTTCATAGATTTATTGTTGTTTACTAGGAAAGCAACCACAAGGGCCTTTTTAACCCTAGCCATGCATCTCAAATATCTGACAAGTTTTGATACCCTTGGTAAGTGTAAGAAGGGGCTTGGGAGATAAAACATTTGCAAGCAGGAGCTTGGGAGACAAACCATTTACAGGTTGCCTGATCCCATTAGAGACATAGGTGCCATGCTAGGGATGAATTTCAGGTTCCCCATCCAATTGTCAAAGTTGCACTTGAATTGGGTTAGGGAGGAACTCTGCTTCACATGGATGGGGAGCCTGTTCCAGAGACGGAGTAGTCTCTGGGATAAATACCTGTATCTTCAGTAGGTCCTATTTATAAAACAGGCAAGTTTTAAGTCTTTAGAATGGGTAATTCTGGTGTTGTTTGTTTTGTGGATATGCAGGAAGTCTGTCAGAGTGAAGTATGACAATGTCCTGTATGCCAGGCATACAGTAGATCTCCCCTAAAAAAGCCTGTAGGAGACAGAAGACAAGGATCGGAACTTGAGTCAGTCTGCATAGGATATTTTACTTACTATTATTATTGTTATTATTATTATTATTTTATTATTATTACTATTATTCTTTTAGTGAGAAACCACTGTGGAAGTTCCAGTTGTTTGATATGCCTAGTTTCCTGCATACCAAAGGGGGCAGTGTACTGAATGATAGGTCAGTTGAATGCTGAATACAGTGGAACATTGACTTCCTTGGAATAAGATGCCATACTTTTGTTTATAAGCTACACAACATAGAATGATTTCATCACTACTGTAGACTCGTGATGGTCAAAGTATATGTGTGTCCCTAGGTCCCTGACTACTGGGTCATCTCTAAGGGGTTGATATATAGAATTTTTAAAGTTAAGATTAAAGATACAAAACCAATTAAAATCTTTACTTCTTAGCTGAACATACCATAATAAAAAAAATAATTACAACTCATTCAGACAGGAACATTAAAAAATCTATTCAAGGAAGCTTTTTGTAAATGCTTTACATCACAAGGCATCACCTAAAATGTACTTTAACACATTATCTGCACAACCTACTAACATCAAGCATCTCAACACCTTCATCTAAAGTTAAAACCAGAGGCACTCGCATTGAAATTTAACTAATTTCTATTCCATTTTCTAACTAATCCACTTCATTTCCACTATTCCCAATCCTCCTTCCCCTCCTCCTCCCTTTTTTGGAAGTACTCTTTTTTTTTACTTTTTATTTGATTTTAAAATATCAAACAAAGATTCAAACATTCATAACAAAACAAATGAATAACTATTTACAAAGAGTTTCTTATATATACTAAACAATTAATTATTTTCTAGTAAATCACTTAGTTTTTGCCAAGATATGAATTGATGAGTGGCATTAAGAGTTCTCATTTCTATAGCTGACAA
This sequence comes from Protopterus annectens, assembly GCF_019279795.1. Classification (NCBI taxonomy): domain Eukaryota; kingdom Metazoa; phylum Chordata; order Ceratodontiformes; family Protopteridae; genus Protopterus; species Protopterus annectens. The sequence goes on along the minus strand of NC_056742.1, from coordinate 130,623,081 downwards.
TTCTTTTTTTAAATGCACACTTAGCTAAACAAACAAATTCAGTAAAAGAGAGGGTAGATTTACAGTTCCAGTTTTTAGTTATAACTTTCCTAGCTATAACTAGAATAGACCAAAAATAGGTATTTGTGAGGCTCTTATAGAATCTGGAATTAGGGCATTAAATAATATCAAAGAATCAGTAATAATAATATAATCTGACCACAATGCTTGAAAAAAGTTTCTGAACCCCATCCAGAATGAAGACACCATTTTACATTCTATTACCATCTGAAACCAATCAGCATCAAAGATTTCACTGCATCTCCAGCAATTTATTTATTTATTTTTTGAGTTACATATTAGTGTAACAATATGAGGAGTTAAAAAACTCTATGTAGAAATGCCCATGTATAATTTTTCCAGTGAAGAAGTTGATTGTTCTGCAGATTTTAATATTTTTTTTTAACTTCTGAAAAAAATTCATTATTAATTTTAGTTGAGTAATTCCAAATTGTCAAATCAGGAATAACAGATTCACTTCTTATAATCTTATATATTTTTGATAAATATGACTTATTTTTAACTGAATTACTATTAACATCAAAAAAATAAAAACTTTTGGAATAGATTTAGATTGCTGATCTAATGATAGTTTTATTTTATATATAAAAAAATATATACTTGGGAGGTGCAGGCAGCAATTCCAATAGCCAAAACTTTATAATATCAGCATTTATTATAAAATGTATGAATGACTCTAAAATAAGAATATATTTAAAACCATAAAAGACTTAACTTTTATCACTGTGTTTTTCATCCTCTACAGACGTCATCAGATATTTTCCCATAAATCCTTCTCAGAATATATATACCAACTCTTCACTTAATTACTCCCTATCAACTATTAATTCAGTAGCTCATTATCTCCAGCTATACTTATTACAGTCAATAAACAGTTACTGAAGGTTATTCCAATTCTAATTAGAAACAATACCATGAAAAAATAGCACTAAAATAATTCCTTGCAATTCATTTTTCATTCAGAATCTCTAAAATATATGTAACAATGTGTGAATAAATATAATAAAAATTATTAGAAACTACATAAATAAAAAGCAATTATACCAAAATTGTTTTGTATTATAAAACTATCTAAATTTATTGCACAGACCTATTCTACCCCTATGGGTATTTCTATGTAATAAAATCAGATTTTTTAATGCTGTTAAAATATCTACAAAAGTTCTAATTAAAATATCAATCATACATTTATAATAGCTCATATTAATTATTAAATAAGTTAAATATATAAACCATTACAAAATATAAAATTATAGCAAATAATGCATAAATGTTAAAAACATATTCGTTCATGAATTACATAAAATATATAAAACAATTTAAACCATCAAACTATAAAATTCTGTATTAAACATATCTTTACAATCTGGCTGCCCTTAGTTTAAGAACAAGAGCTAGGGAAATATTTTCATTAAGCCCTTGGAATATGTTAGCTTGCAAAATTAATTGCCAGTACACTTTTCGGTATTCTATTTTTCTTCCCATGGCCCCCATTTTGAATTATTTCTAATCTCCTCAAGTACAAAAAACAAAAATCTGGCTTCCTTACATCTCAAAGTGTGTTTATACAGAGCTTTATTAATATCATTTGTTCTAATATCATAGTAGTGTTCTAATATCATACTAGTATTCACAAATCCTATGTATCAAAGCTCTTTACATTTTTCCTATGTAGAAAGTCATACATTCCTTACAGTTGGCCATGTATATTGTTCCTTTATTATCCCAACTGGCATAGCTCTTGGCTTGTATAAGCCTTTCCTACTGGGCATATAAACAGTACTTTTGTTACTAATATGTTCCATTCTTTCTATCATTTCTACCATTTTTTCTTATGTTATCATTCTCCAAAATATTTTTATACTAAACCCTTTTCTATAAAAAAATGTAATTGGTTAAGCAAAAATATCCAGAAGGTTGGAAAATTCCTAAAATGCTCCCACTTTTTAGTTATAACTTTTTTGATTATGCTTGCATCTTTGTTATAATGTATAATAAGGGCCCCATCATATTTTATATCCTTTCTTCTACCTGTCGCATGTAAATTCCCTTGCTGTTTATTATTTTCCCCATATCACACCTTCCCTATTCTCCAGTAAGGGGTGGAATCTATCTTTCCTTTTGTCTATAACTTCTTTTATAATTTCTTTGAATTAATCTTTCTGGGTATCTCCTTTCAATAAACATTTTCTTTAACTTCACACATTCCTCCTTAAAATCTTCATCATCTGAATTCATTCTAGAAGATCTAATATACTGCCCTTTAACTATACTTCTCCTTTGTTTGCATGGATGGGCACTAGTATAAAACAAGTATGAATCTGAAAAAGTGTCTTTCCTATATATGGTGTTCTTAAATTGTTGTAGATCTTCTACAACATGTATGGAAACAATTAGATAATTCATCCTACTCTTTTCCATCTTATAAGTAAACTTAAGAAATTCTGTTGTCTGCCACATATACTACAAAGAATCTTTTAAATCTTCTTCTGACCCTGTCTAAAATATACATATGTCATCCAAATATCTTTTTTAATTTCTCCAAATCTTTTGGGTTTCTAATGCCATGATGGGAACGGACCCCATTCCTAAGCCAAAGTACAATTAAAGTTCATGAAATTAGTGTTGTTTCAATCTTTGATGTCAGCCAGACGTGCTCTTTGTAGCACCCACAAAGTGCCCAGCAATGATTCCTTCTGCAATTTGTATGCAGTTAGAAGTATTGGTAACATATCTAAATACAATTGTAGATTCTTTTTTATAAGAACCATTGCTCCTACTATTGCGACTGTCTGGATGTCTTTCTTCCACATTGCTCTTGCTTCTGACTGCAAATACTGATATTTTAATGCCTTTGTGTCTCTCTGTATGCAACACACTGTAGTCACTGGGTGTGGCAATTTCAGTGATCAATGTTACTTTTGTATTCTTTTTATGGACCACAATATCCAGTTTTCTAACATCTATCTTTTGAACTGTTGGTAATGGATGATCCCATGTGATGTAAACTTCATCATTTTGTATTGTGCTTTGGGGCTCATTTTTCTTGCGTTTTTCACCCACTTCAATGCCATAATGTTTGCACAATCCCCAGGGCAACAATTTGTCATATTATTATGCCTTTCAGTATACAGTTCTTCTGCCATTAGTATGTCACAACCAACAATGAGGTGTGTGACTGTTTCCAATTCTGTTTTACAAAACCTAAATTTGTCTGTTTCTCCCACATGTTAAATAGACTTTGTAAACCAATGTGTATGCAGCCCACTATCTTGGGCTGCCAATATTAACATTTCATATCTTGGTTTGAATTCTCCTCTCCTTAACCATTCCTGCATTCATTCCTGATCAACATGAGGTACTTACAGAAGTTTTCTATACTTGCAACTGTATTTATGCATTTTTCACATTTCTTGCCTTCTCATTTGGTTCTTCACCTTATATTCTTTCTTTTGGTTTTTAGTACATTCAGTTGCTGCCTGATTTTTATCTACTTCTGGTTTGATTTCTATTCCTGCTTCATGCCAATATGCTTCTGCCAGATTAAGCAGAGACATCATCTTAGATTTATTCTCCTCATGTTTCAAAACTTTCACTACATTTGGGTCTTGTGAGGTCAGCAGATATGTATGCAGTCCCACGATTGCAGATCTATACATGTAATCAATTTCAAGGAGGCCCAACCCTCCTTCAGAACTGGAAATATATAATCTTGGTATGCACGGATTTTTATAAATCATTTGGTGAGCATGAAGCATCCTTCTTGTTTTCCTATCTAGTCTATCCAACACATTTTGTGCCCAGTCAATCATTCCAAAACTGTAATTTAGGACAGGAAGAGCAAATTGTTTTACAGCTTGGATTTTGTTCCTAGATGTCAACGCTGTTTTCAGGATTAATTTAAGTCTTCTAAAGTATTCCTTAATAAGTTTTATTTGCATTTGTTCATGTTTTACTGTTGATCATTCATCAATTCCCAAATATTTATACACTCCCTCTTGCGTTCTTTTATATCACATTCTTCTCCCAAACTGATGTTTTCCTGGTGCTGCAGTTTTCCTGCTTTAAAAGTTGCCTTTGCACATTTATCAAGACCAAATGGCATCCTTATATCATCTGAAAAAGTTTTGACAAATTGCAGTTCTGCTATCAGTTCCTCATCTGATGAGCTATACAGTTTTAAATCATCAACAAAGAGAAGATGAGAAGTCTTTATACTTTGTTGTTTTCTAACAGCCAAATTATAGCCATGGCCTAAGCTGTTATATAGACAGCTTACTGGGTTAAAGGCAAGGCAGAATAGCAAAGGTGACAGAGAGTCATCCTGGAATACCCCCTTTGAATTTTTATCCCTGGGATAATAATTTGTCCTTTATCATGCCTTAATTGCAAAGTGGTCTGCCACTATTTCATGGTCACAGTAACATAGTCAGTCAATGTAGGGTGTAGCGTATACATTTTTAAGCACTCTTTTATCCATGAATGTTGGATACTATCAGATGCTTTTTTGTAGTCATTCCATGCCATACTTATATTCTTCCCCTTTTTACAGTTCTCTACTATGATTTTATTTAATAACACATGACCCTTAGTTCCATGTGACTTTCTTTTATTTCCCTTTTGCTCTACTGCCATAATTGAGTTTTCTTCTAAATGACTATAAACTCTGTCATCATCAGTTCCCATGTTTAGTTTATATGTGATCAGAAGGCAAGTTATTAGTCTATAATTTTTAGGGTAGCTTGCAGGTTCACTCTTAAGTAGGAGCATAGTTTTTCTTGTTGTTAGCCAGGTTGGTACCTCTTTGGGGTGTGCATATAAATAGTTCTTACTCATGGCTAAAACTTTGTGCAAAGATGTTAATACTTTTAGTCAAAAGTTAGGTACTGCATCTGGGCCTGGGATTTTCCAATTAGAGGCTTTTCTTAACTTTGTTTCAATCTCTATGGCTGTTACTTCATCCATACCTCCCAATCGTCCTGAATAACCCATATTATACCGAGTTTTGGCGTCACAAAATGGGCTGCCACGATTTCCGAGTGACACCCCTTCATTTCCAATTTTACCAGCATTTGTTTTTTTTAATTTAAAATTATTCTGCGTTTTGCTGATGTCATCACATGTGAGTGATGATGTCAGTGCTATCAGCCTGTCAGAACTCAGCTCTGCTGTACATTATGGTGTGCACATATTCCCTGCTTGCAGTATTATTTTGAATGCATGCGAGCAGGAAGGAAACGAGAGTAACGACTGCATTTTGGATTCTGGCTGCCTTTGAGAAGACAGACACACACTTTTAAATGGATCTGGCTGCCTGCAAGCAAGACGGACATGGAGGGGAGGATTAGTTCAAGTGCCCAAAAACCCTCTTGCTTTGGACTTTGGATGTCTGACCTTAGAATTCCGCTGTCAGTGATATTTGATTTGGAATTGGAAGCTGGTCTTTATAGCTGGAATAATCCGCTACTGTATTCTTTCTGCATCGTTATTTGCTGGAGGATTTGCAATGCGCTTGTTTACCTGAAGGAGCTACAGAAAGCAGGGTAAATGTATGACTTAGTTCTCATGTCTCTCTATCCCCTTTTAAATTAACAAGAATGTGCAGCAATTCGACAATGTAGCTTATTTTATTTATTAATACAATAAGAGGGCTTGTCTATACTCTATTTTCTAACATAGTTACAGTAGGAGTTCAGTAAATTTACAGAACAATAAGCACTGTAAATGTATACAATTACCTAAATGAACATTTGTGAACATCAATTTCTAAAGCAAATGTACCAGAAGTAGAGAATAGTTTCTCAAGTAACTAACCGATCAGATACTAAAGAGCACTGCAATTACAAAAGCAAATTTTGTAGAGTTAAATGTGCATATTATTCACAAAACACAAGTTTGCGTAACTTGAGAAATGATAAGAAATGTTTGGAGAAAGGAATGACAGAGGCAAATTTCTTCTTGTCAGAAATTTGCCCTTTGAAAAGAGAAAAGTTAATGATATCCGTTAGAATGTGAGAGATGTGATTACTTTCTTAGAAAGGCATGGTGTAAAATAAATTATCTGACTACAACCACTTTGTCATGGAGTCTGTATGAAAATGAGACATGATAATGTAAAACTAGGGATAGGTGTTGATGTTTGTATGACTGTGTATTTTAAGAGGGGAAAGAGGATGAATGAGGTCATGAATTGTGCTTGTTCTAAATAATTATGTAACCGGAGTGGGGCAGCTGAAGGTACTTCATAATGAAATATAATGCATTTAGTTGTAGCCCTGTAAAATGTTAGTTGTAGCCCCGTAAAATGTTGGTAGGTTTAATAACTGGTATAGGTGTGCGTGGAAGTAATTTAATTTGGTAAGACTAACATCAGTTTTGTACATTCTTGTTCACGAGAGGGAGGATTGACGTGTGCCTTATCACTAGTGGCCTTCTATCTCTTCTACAGTTTATCTATTCCCTTAAAAGTTGCCTTCAGCTTATATGTTAGCCAGAAACTACTGAGTTATGTCATTTTACAGTTAGTAATGAGAAATTGTTTATTTTGTTTTTGCACAGAAATAATATTATTGGCTTAAGAGTTTAAGGCAGATATTCACATAGGATTATGACCCAGACCCCATTCATAATCTGTTTTTTGTATACTTCAGAAATGGATGTCAAGAAATGCATCTCAAGAGTGCAACAACATAAAACTCAAGAGGAGAATCTTAACATCCTTTTTGAAGATATACAAGTGGTTGGTTATGACAGGAGAGACCTGATCAAAATTCTTTGCAGTAAATGGTGCTTTACCTTCTCCATGTATGAACAGTTGCAGAGACAAAAAAAGGGAGAGACAGAAACAGCAAGTGCTGGAGTGCTAAATATTTTACAGCTTTGAAAGATGTAACACACTTACTGATGCCATAGAATTCTTTGCAGTACATGTAGTGACAGCTACACCAATGTACTAAGATTGGTCCGTAACAGGTCCATTGGATATTTCATTTGCTTTACCATTACAGTGAATTAATAACATTTCACTAGCCCATTGCTTATTCAGTACTTGTATAACTGTCTGTATCATATTCTCCTTTGACAACTAATGATTTAAAATATTTGTAAAGCATGTCAGAAAACCACAACTTGCAGACCTTTGTTTTTTTGTTGGATACCTTATCTGTCTTTGGAGTTTAATAACAAATCAATAATGTTATGTTTCACTGGTCAATGACTACTCCCTCTGTACTTGTATTCCTGTATATTTCATATTCTTCAGTTAGTAATTTTTTTTTTACCAAGAGAGTTACACATATGTGGAAATGGTTCTCATAAACTTTTCATTAATAATAAATATATCAGTAGTCTGCACTGTTGTTTCCCTGTGGCTGTTGTCAGTTTGAGTGAATGCTTTACAATGACTATTGACAGAATGGTATTCAGAGATCACATTCTGTCTATACAAGTCCCTACCACTTTTTATCATATTTTAAGATTTAATTCCCCTGGGTTATACACTGCTAAGACTGAAGTGTGTATCTTGATGTGTTTTGCATTCGTTTTTTTTTTTTTTTAAGTTTGCTCTGGCAATCTTTCCAAAGCCTGTCAATGCTACTTCAGCATTGTCAAAGGGGTATATCATTCCAGGTTAAAATATCTGTCTGGACATTTATGTTTTTCTTCTCTGCTGAACAAGATTTAGATCCTCTACATGCAATGATGTAGCCATCTCTGGTTCTTTTATTATTTATTTATTTTCCTGTACCTCTGTATGTTACATTTGTTATCCATTTCTCAGTTTGTGTTTATGGAATAGCTCACTTTTAAAATAAGGCATAACCACTCTGGGTTGTAGTCCCTCCCAGTCCGCTGTGTTACTGTGTAGCTTTAGGCAAGTGATTTAATTCTGCCTTTAGTTTGTATACTGATCTTTAGCAGAGCAGTATGAGCCTGGCTTTATACATTGTAAACTTTTCTTTTGTTTTATTTTAGAGCCCAGAAACTTAACTCCTACCTTACAATATACATGTCATAAGTTCTATGCCCTCAGATATGGTTTCTAACACTGGGAAGACATTAAGACTCTATACCTTTGCATACTGTATTTATTATTTCAGTATTAAGAACAGAATGAAAAAATCATTTAAACAGAGTAGTTGTTCCTAAAGTATTTTGGAAAAAAATCAAAAACAACATTTAATGTGAAGACATCTGTCATTCAGTAAAGATTGGCCAATACTGTTAGAATATTCCAGTGTAAACTGCATAGTAAATGAAATTTCACATTTTATTTCTTGTTTGGTAATTCCTAATGACTATATTTATAAGAAGGCATCCCTTAAGGGAGTGTTCTACTGTGGTCTTCATAAATGTTCTTGCCATTTTTACATGGGGACTAGGGTGGTGTGTCAACTGTTTCCATCTCTCTTGATTCAGAGACTCTCTCCCACCTTTTTCTGCAGTTATGCTGATGGCGCTGACCATCTGTCATGCGATCTATCCATATCTTTGCTGGATGTCCTTGTCTCCACTTACATTCATCCTGTCTCTCCCAAATCTGCCTTAACAAAATATCTTCATCTTTCCTGCATATGTGACCAAACCACCTGTTCAATGCTGTTTCAATGAATGTGAGCTTTCAAGGGCAGAGAAGTTTTAATGTCAAGTCTATTTTCATTGTGAGATAGTGTTGCTTTGTTTATCAGATGTTTATTGGTGTTCATGCACTGGGCTGTAAAATGTAGGAATAAAATCCACATAATCATTGTAAAAGTAAAGCAGTATGCACACATTAGTGTTTATGATAAATGGGGTGAAATAGCCAGGTAATGGGACATTGAAATTGCTGCGGGGGGACTCTGGTGCCATATTTTGGGTGTCCATTCTTCAGTTTGCATTTGAAAGTTGGTATCCCACAATTCCATTGGAGTGGGCGGGGTTACATAAGTGTATATGCAAATTTTATGTTAATCAGCATACGCATTTGTACCTATTTTTCATGGGCCTTGTCCAGATGTTTTATGTTTCCAGGTTGAGAAGTATGACTTCATTACATTTCATATCCTGTACTTTTAAACTTCTTATTCTTGCTTTTACTTCTTCTATCCATTTAGCATCTTTGTTATGTTCCACAGGATCTTCATAGATACTTCTCTAAAATGTATCTATTTCTTCTTTTTTTGGTAGTCGCTCAATTCCTTTTACCTTGTTTCCCAATTCTCTATAAAACTTTTTTGGGTCATCAATAAATGGCTTATTTTGTACCTTTCCTTTATATTTTTCTGCATATCTTCTAAGGTTTTCCGCTTCTGCTAAGATTATTAGCTTATTTGCGATACTGCATGATAGATCCTGATCTGTTGTAATACTGCTCATTACTTTTATCATGTCTATCTTTCTTATTATTTTTTTTTTATCTGTTCCCTCTTCTATATTCCTCTAACAGTAACACTTCTTGTCTTATTTGCATTATAGTTTTCTCTATTAAATACTTCCATGATGGTATTCAATTTCTCTCCTTCCTTTCCCTCACTTCCCTGTGTTCTATGGTAGAACTTTATCAGTTATTAATTTAGCTGCACAGTAATATATTCTGTTTACTTCTGTTATATTGCATGGATCTCTATGGATAGTCCTAATTACTGTGTTCATTTATTTTATCAAACATCTGACTTTTGAGTTTTATTGACCTTCTGCAGTCTATTTCTTTAATTGATTTTTAATATGTCTATCTATGTTTATTAAATCAAACAACTCTTCTCTTAACTCATTTTCTTCTAAACTGAGGCCACATTTTTTGTTTTCCATTTCCTGTGGGCATTCTATAGAACATTCTGTAGCATCTTCCTGTGGCACATTCTCTTCAATTTCATCCTGTGCCATTTGTTGCTCTGTCATATGGGAACTTACTGGCCTTTCACTTCTCAACATTGACTGCATCAGAGTTTCCACAGATTCCTGTTCCTTCCCTTGATGTCCAGCTTCAAGTGAACATTTATATTGGTTTCCTGTGGAAGGCTCCAAAATATTTTTGTATGGCATCTAACCAGTTGCTTCCCATTCCACTGGTTTCCCCTTAATTTGGATATCCATTCTCTATCCTGTTGTAGTGCTTTTAGATCTTCTACACTGAATTCTTTATTTCACAGTTACTCCATATCCTCGGTTTCTATTTCTTTAACTTCTCCATTACTAATCTTGCTTTCTAGTTTTCCTCTTTGTCTTCTTATTTTTTTGTATTGTAAAATGTTCCATGTCTGGATTCCTTTGTCTGTATTTCTCTTCAAATATCTTATGTGCTGCTCTTTTTGAATTGGTTAGTTTTGCTTTCTCCTTTGCATAATATTACACCACATTAAATCTTTTTTTCTTTCCCATGTCCATATTTCTTCTTCAGATGTCTCAAGATCTTCCTGCTTCTTCTTACTTTGGGGACTCGCTCCATCGTGCTGTGATGTAACCTGTATTAGACCTTCTACACAAAATTCTTCACTTTGCAGGCACTCCATAACTTCAACTTCTATTTTTTTAACTTCTACTTTACTATTCTTCTTTTTTACATTACCTCTTTGTAATATTTTTATTGTGAAATGTTCCATGTATGGATGCCTTTGCCTGTATTTCTCTTCAAATATCTTTGGGGCTGCCTTCTTTATATTGATTAATTTGGCTTTCTCCTTTGCATAAATATTGTACCATAACAAATCTTTCTTTCCTATGTACATATTTCTTTTTATACTTTTCAAAAATCTCTAGGCTTTGTTGTTTATATTTTCACACTTCCTCAGATGCTGCTTTTTCTAAACAGATCAAAGTTTTTCACAAATCTGCTTTATTAATGAATACAGATTTTTATTTGAAGCTTAAGATAGTTTTTCTTGTGGAAGTATTTTTCTTTCCTCTAATTTCTCTCTTAATCATTTTGTATATTTTGTGTCTGGAAATTCCTGGCTTTTTGCATAATAGTAACAATACAGAATTTTGTTCTTATTCTCAATAGCCCACTTTATCATCCTTATGGCTCTTTGATCTATCAGTTGTTGTGATTTTTGTGGACTACTACTTCCTCCTACCACAAAAGGCCATCCTTCCCTGGGCCTGGCCTGGCCCATTGTAGGAATGTTCCTGTATTTTGAGGATTCTACAATGTCATCTTTTCCAGTCCTGGCACCAGAGTGCCTACCAGGTTTGGGCACTTTTTTATCCTTGGTCTTGTGCACCCAGCTATCTTTTTTTTTAATTTTTAACCTACTTCTGTCCATGATGCATGCTATATAAATACAATCTATATATCAGTGTCATCTTGGTAAGATTTTTGTGAAAACAGGGTCCACCTCATGACGGTACTCACCAAGACTTGAGGATTAATTAAATTGCACCAATACTACCCCTTGCTTGCTGACTTATCATCTCTTCATTCAGGCCCCATCTCTATCTTCTATAGAGATTCCACCATGTTTTGTAATGGGAACTGAAGATACATTTCTTCTCCCACACTTATAAAATAATATTAATGTAGCATGAGGCACATCTTCCCATTGCCAAACCACAAATTTGCTTAAAAAAATCCCCTTCAAAATGGATGTAATTGTTATGCAATATCATCTATCTAATTCCACTCTTACCTGGTTCCAAAGCTACTTAACTGACAGGTACCAAGCTGTGAGATGGGAAAATTCTCTCTCTCCTCAGCTGCCCATAACTATAGGAGTCCCACAGGGTTCTATCTTAGGACAACTACTATTCGCAGTCTTCACAAATGACCTCCACACCTCCACACAGCATGCATCTATAATTCAGTATGCAGATGACACTACCTTAATCTGTGCTGCACAAAACATTCCCACCCTCCTGCAAACAACTCAACTAGCATTCTCTGACGTTGAAAACTACCATACCAAAGCCCAACTTATCCTCAATCCAAAGAAAACTCAGCTTATGATTATAACCAGTTCTAACAAAAACACTAACAGTCAATTCACTATCTACTCCACAAATGCTACTCCAATTGCGCCAGTGGCACAGGCTAAGATATTGGGAATAACCATAGACTCCCACCTAAAATGTGATAGTCATCTGAACTTAACTATTAAAAAAGTACATGCCAAACTGGGGTCACTCTACCGTATCAAACCATTTCTTACCAACAACACAAGATCAGCCATTGCTCACTCCCAACTTCTATCCACCCTACTCTATGCATCTCCCATTCTGACTAATCTCAACAAAACTGAACTAAGCAAAATGGAAGCTTGCTATAACAGAATTGCCCGCTTTGCTGTAAATTGCTCATATAGAACATCACTGTACTGCTTTGAGACAGCTCCACTGGCTTAAACTGCCCAACCTCCTAACTTACAATCAGCTCTGCCTCTGTCATTCTATCTATTACCTCCTCAATAAGTGTCCTGCCCTCAAAAACCTAGTACAACATCACTCAGCCAAAAGGCCTCTTAGATCATCAAGCAAACTACTACTAGAAGTCACCAACAACTACAATAGCTTTGGAGATGCACTATATAGTAGTTCGGTGGCTAAAAAATGGAACTCTGTCCCTACTAGCATTCAAAACACATCATCCAAAGCCTCCTTTAAAGACCTCATCAGGCAACATCTCAAGCAAAGTTGGCAGTGCCATGATTGCTCCCCAGGCTAGTGAAAGCGGATAACATATACATACTAAATCTAGAGCAATTGATAATAGTTTTTCAGTCTTACTCACAAACACTGGCTAATCTACAATGTATGTACTGTACCTGTGTACTATGTATGTATTCTACCTACATTCCAAAGTTCAGCCGTACACCACAAATCTATTACTTACTTTTATTTTTAAAATTAATATTTTTTTTTTGATTGTTCTCTCCACTGTAACTGTTTGTGCCACATACCACTGTAAAAACATGTCTCTTGTAATTTGTGTGTATACTGATTATGTCTAAATAACTAAATGTGTCTGTAATTTTTCTTTGTGGAGCTTTTCTCCCCGGGCCTCTGCTGAAAAAGGGCCTTTTCGGCTCAGTCAGACACCCCCGGTTAACAAATGTAAAATAAAATAAAATAAATAAAATATTTCCATTAAATCTATTAATCCTCTAAATTCCTTAAAATTAAATGTATTAATATCCACCAGAGCTTCTTCAAACTATATTAGACCTATATTATAAGGAATAACTGAAAAAAGATCTACAACATCAATCAGAACAAAAATAATATCTTTCTTATAATATTAGTTTTCTACTGCTCTTAGAAAATCACACGAGTCTTTCAAAAATCCTTCCTTTTGTTCATATATATCTTTAAGCTTTATATCTATATATTTCACTATAGGGTGTGTCTTTGACCCATTTTCTACCACTATGGGCCTAAGTGGAGGATCATCCACTTTTTTCATGCACTTTGGGATCCCAAAATATTTGGGATTGTTGGTTTATCCATCTTTAAAAAAATATAAGTATCTTCATCTATTAAATCACCCATCAATAGATCATTTAATACATAATCAATTTTCAAACATGCTATCAATATTTCATTTTTAGAAACCCTCATATATTTTGCTTCATCTCGTAAAAGTTCCATCATTTTACCTACATATACTATGTGATCCATTAGAACCATCTCTCCCCTATTATCAGGTCTCATTACTCTAAAATTGGTGTTTGCCCTTAACTCATCTAATAATTGTCTTTCTTCCTTAGAGAGATTAGGGCTCACTCTCATTTTTCTCAACTCCCTTTCCTCTAACATTTCAAAGTTTTTGAGTTGAGAGTGTGGAGGGGATTATAGATACTTTTATTTTACCACAAATGTATTTCTTACAAATTTGTATATTTAACCAACTATTTTTCTCTAGATTGTGTCTCTCTAAAATATAATCATCTGAATGAACTTCATTGCCATTCAGTAATTGATGCCAAAACATTAAATTACTATTTTATGAGCTAAGATTTTGCTTGAATTAAAAGATTCTAAGCATCCATTTGTATATGCTACAAGAAATAATAAAAATAATAGTTCTTTGACCAAATAATTAGAGTTAATAAATCTCTTGAAATTTAGAAGAATATGACTAATAAAAGAAATGGAGATATAATTATATCTATTATTCAAACAAAAATCTTTAAGAATCCAATATAATTTAATTCCCAATTTTGTGTGAGATTTTGCAACAAATTTATTATCAGCTATTAAGATTCTGTTGTGTATTAATTTCTAACATGAGACATATGAAGTGTCTAGCATTTCAACTATTATTTTAATAATGATAGACAATGCATAACTCAAAATTGGGAAACCAAATACCACCTTCTTCCCAACTTTTTATATACCAGTCAAAATATATTCTTGGCTTATTTTACCATAAAAACTTGAGAAGAATATAATTTAATTTTTAGAATTATTTTAAAAGGAAGTACAATTAACATCTGTGCATAAAATAAGATTTTTGGTAAAATTATAATTTTAATCAATGTATGTCGATCTTCCATTGTGAAAAATAATTTATTCCAGTTAGTGATTCATTTAGTAACTATATCAGTTACGTTTTTTTATAATTTACCAGTATTGAATCTTTACTGTTGGACTTAATAATGATTCCCAGATAATCTGTGAATTTTCCCAATTAAAATGTTTATAACTTTTTAAAAAAGAGGTTATTTTTTATCAGTAAGCAAAGTTCTTGGTTTATTATGATAAACCTAAAACTTGAAATCTTTTCAAAATAATCCATAGAGTTAACTATATGTTCTAGCAAAAATTCAGTATCACGTTTCTTAGCAGTATATCATTCAGTAAATAGCTGAACATTAGAGGTATAATTTCTATCTTTTATAAAGCTCTTACTATTTTATGACATCTTATGTAATTAGCAAATGGCTCAATAATTGGTGCAAATAACAAAGAAGATAAAGTTCAACCTTGTTTTGTGCCTTTTAATGTTCCAATGGACCTAGATAAAAAGGGCCTAGTTTAACAAAAGATGCCAAATTGTCATATAGGTTTTTGATTAGACTTATAAACTCTATGGAGCAATTATATTCTTTGGGCACTCTAAACAAGTAAGGCGAGTACACTGAATTGAAAGCTTTATCCAAATCCAAGGTTTTTATTGAAAGTTCTTTTTTATTTTTATTAGTCATATCTATTAATGAAAAGAGTCTAATAATATTGTCTTGAACCCTCCTACTTAAAATAAAACCAGTTTGATCATTTATTAAACCTAGTAATGTAAGATTTAACCTTTTTGCTAATATAGACATAAATATCTTATAATCTACATTTAATAGTGAAAGGGGTGATTAAGAAGCGCATAATGCAGGATCTTTATCTGCTTTTAAGATGGAGTAATAAGAGAAAATCTCAAGGAAGGGGGAATATTTTAAGTAGTCTTAACTTCTTCAAAAGTTTTTAATAATATTTTTAAAATATTATCAGGCATTGATTTATATAACTCGGGTATTATACCATCGAGTCCTGAAGCCTTGTTAGTTTTAAGATTCTTAATTTGATCTTTTAATTCTCTAAAAGAAAAATTACTTATCAATTCTACTTCTCTGTTCTTTAGTTAACTTATACTGTATGTATTCCTTTAAAAAACTATCCACTAGACTACTATCTAGCATTGTCTTGATTTTTATTAGTTTTTTCCTAATCATTTCTGAAACATTCCAATATATCTTTTAAATCAGTTACTTTTATACTTTTATTCCCTACTTTATAAACAATATCTTTAATATGATTTATATTATTCATGTTTTTGATCTAATAGCTAATCTATGTAAACTCTTACTGTGTATTGAATATTTTATTTATTTTCCATTTGTTTACTGGGTTAATCCAATTGGACACAAGGTGACCATTTTCAGGGGAGGCCCGGGGAGTGTTGAATGTGATTGTAATTTTAATGTTTCCAAATTAATTGCAATCTTATGATGACATATTTCTAGATATTTCTGGTTTAGACTTTTCAACTTGAGATTTGCAGATTTATCATTAGGTTTTATATTTAAATTTTAATTTATCTACGTTAGATTGCAGAACATTTAACTATTTGTCCCATTCCTTTATTTTACATATATAGCAATTTTTAATTTAACCATATAAATGAACTTTAACGTACCCTATAAAATAACTTCTACAAACTTACCATTGTTATTAAATTCCATAAATTGATTTAATTCATTTAAAAAACATTCACAAAAACCTTTTATGTTAATTATATATGGAAGAAGTCTTTAACAATGGATTAAATTATTAGGACTTAATATCATGGTAAAAGTAATATCATTGTGGCCAGTCAAAGGACTGAGAACTATTGATACTTCCTCTATTTTAGAATACAGAGCATTAGAAGTAAAAACTTTATCAATATTAGTTTGGGTATCAAATCTTAAAGACTATTGTGTATAGTTACGAGAACTTGCTAATCTTAAGTCAAAGAAATATCTTACATTCATTGAATTTATTAAATGATTTAAATGTTTTCTTACTGAAAATAGTCAGATTTTTTTTTATCATTAGTAGTATCCTTATTTGATAAGATACAATTAAATTCTCCAGCTATCAACATTTCTTCTTCTGCATACAGTGTTCTAATATCTAAATATTTCTTAGCAGTTTTAGCTCCTATTCCAAGAATCCAATAGGTATTTACAAAAGTGTATTTCTAATAACACCAATCCCATCATACTATTCTTATTGGAATAGCTATCAACTATTTTAGGTATAATTAATGACTTCTTCCAAAGAGTAAGAATACCACTTCTTTTTGATCTTAAATGAGATCCCACTAGAATTGAATAAGCTTTTAATAATCAGTCAAGGTCCTTGGTCAATAAATGAGTTTCCTGTAAAAAACAACTTTATCTCTAAGCATTTAATTAAACTACCCCTCTTAAATGGGTTATTTAGCCTATTAATATTCAAAAAAATGCATTTGTAGACTGACATATTTTAAAACAAATGGTTTAAGAGCTAATATACAATGATTTAATACAATGAAAACAGATCTAACACTAACACATCTTGATTTGGACAAAAACACTAATATTAATACTAAATAAACTATACTAATAACGTGTATATCCCCTGACATGGAATAAAAATTCCTGGTTGGTGATATAATCATACAAACCACTCACTGACAACTTCATTACACTGGTCTCATTCAATTGCTGCTACTTCTTTATAATGAATAATTAACATCATAAATTAAAATAATTAAAACACACTCTTGTTATAAATCTCATATTTCTGATATACATATTTGAAGAGCTATAATACTAACTTTGTAATCTTTAATAGCAGATAGATATCAACTTATGTTTTTATTTCTATATTAAAACTTTATAACCTCTATTATACCTTTACACTTATATAATTATATCATTCATTTATAAAACAAAATGTATTCATTGTATTCTTAGAATATGTTTTCCTACTATGAAGGAAACATAACATCCTGTACTTGTTTGTCTAATTTTTTTAAACATTTTCAAAGATGTAATCGATAACATTTTAAGATAAGCAAACAGACAAATAAGTAATGCATATATGACATACTCAGACCTATCACACAAAGCATATTTATATGTATGGCTGAATTCACACTGAGTAGAGTGTAACTTAGTTTCTTTATCAAACTTTCAATCTTTTAATAGATTTCTGTTCACTATCAGTAATTATCATTGTATTGAAGACAATTACCAAACTATCATATCTGTATCTTAGAAACTCATTACTACATGCTTATCTTATTTGTTAATTCTGAGAGAATGCCAATAAGAAGATGATAGTATGTGTGCACATTAAGTGCTACTAATCTCATGAATAAACTCACCATATTAAATATCAAATGTGTAATAAGAATTATTTAACAATAAAGATACAATTTGAAAGACTGATGTAGCTATTACCTTAAAGTTCTTATATAAATATATTGGAATTCACTTATATACTGACATTTTGTTAAGAAGTTAACTCTGTGTTCTAAATATTTCTTTAAGAACTTGTAAGGAACAAAAGATATTTTCTTTTTTTTTTCTTTTCCCTTTAACATACACTATTATAATATAGCCTTCTGAAATAATAAAAGAAGCCAAGCTAAGGAAAATAAATACATTTACACTTGAAATGAACAATATATTGAGACTATCAGCTAATTAGCTCAATTAAGTTAAATTAGTATTCCAGATGTCTACACAACCCAGTAGTTAAAGAAATACTCCCTACACCTTTCACTTACTGATGATAAAACATACAAGCATTAGCAAAAACTGCAAGAAACACATACTACCAAATAGCTTATAAACAAGCCAAAAGGCTAACTGCCAATAGCCAATACTCATGACTTTCATTTATCTCATTCCTCTAAAGTATGCCTTTAAAATTGAAAGTTGTAGTGCTGTAGCCCGCCCACACACATACACACACATACACAAGCAAGTAAACTTTCTAATGAAAATGTTACAACTGCTATAATTCAAGTTATTTAAATGCAGAGGCAGTGACTGGTTTTAAATAACATCAATGGGAGTGCTTGCCCCATTTTTATTATTCAGCAACAAGTGCTGAAAATAGAAATCAAAATATTTATTATTACCATGCTAACAATGAGACACTCACAGACCTCACACTATAAAGATGTGTGGATAGCCTCCTTAGCAATTTTTAGTTCCTCTATTAAGGGATGAATTTTATTATGGGACTTAAACAGCAATTTGAAAACAATAAAAACCCAAAAGGAAAAAATTGATATTTGCTTGTGAGAACTATATCTTTACTGGCAAAGGCATCTTCCTCACATGTTCCTAATTTTACTCTTCTTTTCAATTAAAAAATGTTCACTCAAATAAGTGCCACATGCAGAAACTTTGTGCACATTGAGACTTCATCTGGACAGAATGTAGCATAATGTATAAGTAGGATGAGAGAAGTTTCCAATTTAATAAATGACATTTTTTTTCTCTCTCATTAAGCTATATGTGATTCTTATGAATTTTCATTTTTCTCTAAGCTTTTTATTTTCCTCTTTTACTGCCAATCACTTCCTGTAGCTTGTCTTTTTAAAGATAAACTCCAGTCCATTTCTTCTGTAGTGTTCAGTAGATTATTCTTCTGAACAAAAGAAATTGCATCTACCAAGGATTCAAAAGTCTGTGGTCTATCTGGTAGAAATTAATTTTGCAGGGTATACCAGATGTATTCTTATTCCAGATTTTTAAAGCTATTTAAAAGGGGAATACATTATTTCCTTTTTGAAACTACCAAGGAAGAACAGTCATTCCCCAGGATTTAATAAACTCTGTGTAGGAATAGTGATATTTCTACATGGAGTGAATGGTGTTCGCATCCGTATAGCCTTTTCAGCAGTGCACCTTTTATATTAATTACGGTACACTACTGAGACAAATCTGTGGACATGAACACTGAATGAGTGTAGGGGGTATGTTGCAGTAGTGCTAGCAGATCCAACGCACCTCCTGCACTCTCAAAGTGGCATACGGCACTTTTTAAATGGTTTCAGTGTCCGTGGACACTGAAAGCAACTAATAACTGTAAAACAGTGTCTGTGGATACTGAAATAGTTAGTAGGGATTGAAATAAATGCAAGGAATGTGTGACAGGTACTGTCACACATCCCCTGCATTGATAAAAATGCTGTATAGCACTTTATAATGCTTTCAGTGCCCATGGACACTGAAAGCTGGAGTGTGAATGGAAAGCAATGCAGGGAGTGTGACAGGAACTGTAACACACCCCCTGCGTTGTCAAAGTGCCATACGGCATTTTACAGTACAAGTGTGTCCTCAGACACTCAGCCATACCTGTAAACCTCTTAGTGCCAAAACTCTGGACAAAGGGCAATGAAATGGGGGGACAAAGGTCCAAAAATTGGGACATATTTTAAGTACAGCTCTCATAAACCTACAAAGTTGATAAAGGCACAGGGTTTGTATTAACATACATTTTCTGAAGGATTAGAAGTCTGTAACTCAAATGTATGCCATTATTTAGTGACTTAAATCCTGAAATCATCCCACTGATTTGCAGAATCCATGAATGTTATGAGGAATAAAAACAAAAATATGAGCCAAACATCCAGACAGTCTGCAAAAATCTGGACAGTTGAGAGGTATGCACATACCTCAACCTCTTCCACCAAAAAATCTGGATAAAGCCATGAAATAAACGTGGGACAAAGGTCCCAAAATAGGGCAAATCTATAACATATTGCACATGCAGACTTAAAAAGTTGATAGAATGACAGGTAGCACATTACTAAATATGAATCAGCATTAGTATTAATATATGTAATTAAAGTGGTTGCATTACATGTATTTTTTTATTATAAGTGAAGTTTAAGTGTAGTTGAGCATGTCTGCTTGTTGTGGTGCTTTGCTCAGCATTGCTTAAACATCTAAAAGGAGTTAAATACAAATGTAATGTTTAATGAAAATCTTCAACGGCATGATAGCATAGTGGTTAGAGTTCCAGCTTTGCATGCAGCAGTTCATGGTTCAAGTACCAAGACAGGCCCTTCATTTTTACATGGGAAAGCATTATATTTTTTTTTCTGAAATGATGTAGTAATTGATATTTGTTAACCAGGGTAGTGTAGCTGGTCCAAAATTGAAGTGTCAGTGGATATAACATGTGAAATCACCCATATAAACACAAGTGTCCCATACAGTAGATTCACACCCCAAGGTAATTAAATGAAAGCACATAGGGGGATGTCATGTAAATTCAATTATATTCACTTAATAGTATGTTAGTAATGATTAATTAATTTGCAATTCTGAAATAGTTCTAAAATGAGAACTGAAGAATGCTTAGCACTGCTTAGCTCTGCTTAACCAGTATGGACATTGCTTAGAAGTCTCATTCTAAGCAGTATTCAGCCCAGCTGAGCAGATTAGTGCACCACTAAGCACTGCTCAGCATCTACCACTTCAAGCACTGCTCAACTCAGCTTAGCAGGTTTGTGCACCACTGAGCTTTGCTCAACATTTTCAAAATGGTCCAATGATGGCACAGGGCGGGCATATGTCCTTATTTAAACTGCACAGGTAGGAATACAGCTAGAACCTGTTATAGTTTGATCTCTGCAGGAAGTATTTCTGGCATTGGAGAGGGGGCATGCTTTCAGACGCAGTGCTGGGGCATCTTAGAGTCCATGAACACAGACTGCTGCAGGGCCAGTACCAGGGCTCACAGTACAAAATGGAGGCCTGGGACCATCTGGCACGTAATCTCACCAATTTGGCTGGAATACCCTGAACTAGTGAGCAGGTATGGCATCATTATTCTGACCTAAACCATAGAAAGGGTGTGTGCTTGGCCCAATGGATCCAAGAAGCTCGAGATGGGGATGCCCCAATAATGAGTAAGTAGCTCACCCATATCAGTACCAAAATCTAGCCTGAGTATGTGATAGACATGCATGCTTAATGTTTTTTTCTTTCCCCTACAGCTGCAGAGGAGAAAGTTAGCAACCTTGAGGCCCATGCTGACAGCTTGGCAAAGTTGTGATGAGATTCTGGTGAGTACAGATTTATTTTGCGGTATATAGTGTAATAAATAAGGAGTACATTGTTTACTGCCAGTAGGTATAGTGTATTCTGAGTGTACTGAGTAAATAAAAAGTTTGTCAGACCAATATTGATCTACAGGATATGCAGTACTACTGAATGCAGAATATCAACTGTAAGAAAGCACAGTGTCATGCTACTCAAATAAAGATTTATACCACAAGCGGTTGTGTTTAATCTGGTTTGCTGTTGAAGAAATAGAATGTATAAAGCAAGATATAAAAGAAATAAGAAATATGTCCTGCACTAACATCTGAACTTTGATTAGTAATGTATAATGGATTACAGTGTGTCTCCTGCAGAATTGCCTTGTGTTAACCTTTGCATTTCAGATCGATGTACTCCTGAATGTGGGTATGCTGGTGCAGGCAAGTATAACAGTGTAATAGGTGGGAACTGCAAATATAGTGATGTCCAATATTCACATCTACTAGGGGTTAAATGTGCACACCTGCTTTCCAAGGATTAATACACAGTACAACAAGTATCTGTCAGGCATGTATGTTCAACTGTCACTACAGTCTTTGGTGACATTCCACTTAGATTACAAGATCAGATTGTCCAACCAAGCATTAGTCAGTAATCAGTCAAGAAAGAGACAGCGGTTCCCCAGTAGTTCAGTGTGCTGAGAAATAGATCTGTTAATCGAAGGAGTGGAACTAAGATGTGTGAATATTTACAGACAAGTAATCCTGAATATGTGTACAAATAGTCAGGTAGTGTTAACAGATATTTTCTCCACGGGTTTTACAGGTAAAGAAATTATTGTAGTAGCTGTATGATGGGTATACTAATACACTTTGTGTCCAAATGTTCCAATGTCCAACCCCATGCCTGCAAAAGACAGCAGGATAGGTATATACATCATGCACTCTTCCTGATACATGTCTCTCAAGTGTCACACTGTCACAGCTAGTGATCACTGTTGCCAATAACCTTGGACACAGATATCACTCTAGTTGAAGAATGCCAGTAGCACACTCACACAACATCAGTGCAGGCTACACCTTGTTAGTCATATATGTAACTCTGACATATACAAGTCCCCTCCAGTCATGTACCCAGAGTACTCATACTTTGTCCCATGCCATTCCAGCTTGCCAGTTTAACAGTTATGTAAGTGCTACAGAAGGTATGGGCCACAGGTATATGTAAAGTGAGGGAAGACCTTTAGAGTATTGAGCAGTATTGTAGTGAAAAACAGAAGCCTATACACTTGGTAATGGACTTTTTTTCTCTACCCCCACCCCTTATGTGCATCAATAATTATTTTCCATATACTACAGGTATGTTGTTCTCAAAATGCAATGTTGGGAGTTGTGTTCTATTATTGTTCACATATTTAATTGCTTACATATTAACATACCTTGTTCATATACCATTGTTGGTGGCCTGTTGCCACACAATTAACTGACATGCTGTTAAAATTCTGACTGTTATGCCATATATGCATGTGTTCTGTTTGCTATGCAATTGTGTGAATTCCAGTGTTCGGGGTTAATTGGAACACCTGTGCATGCTATTATAACTAATTTTGAAATGTTTTGTTCATGACTAACCAATACATTTTGTAAAACTTCAACATCATAGCACGTTTGGGAAGGCCGATCCTGGTGGATCCACCTGCCCCATCTCAACTGGCCATAGCACCAGGCCGTAGTATGTCTGGGACCCAACCTGGAACTGCCCCATTTGCTGGTCGTGCACCACCCTTGGGTGGAACCATCTCAGGGGATGGGGCCCGTCCCCCCCAGGTGTGGGTGCAGAGAGGAACTGGTCACTCGCAGGAAGTTCCGGGGTATGGTGTACAGTGTCTGCTCTGAATTGGGGGTATGCTTGCACCAGGTCGAGGGTAGACTGGAGCACCTCAAGGGACAGCCTGCTCCTGTTGTTCAACCCCCAGCACACTCACCTTCATGGCTGTGAAGGTGCAGTGGTGACTGCCCATGGGTGGGGATCTCAGTCCTTCTTTATCCATTTCAGGTCTCATGGGCCTCTGATTCCCAGCCACCCTCATGTCCAAGGTGTTTACCCCCCTCATGTGTCATATACCACTCTTGTCTGCTGTCTTGTGTGTCTTGTCTGTGAATGCAAACTATCCTACCCAACCTACCTCCCCAAACATACCTACCACCCTTTCCCAACATCCCACTCTCACCTTTAAAAAAGGGGGGCATCTGTCCCACAAAAGAATCATTGCCCCATGTATAGCTCTACATTTTGCCCCCATGTACAGTAACATTAATAAATCTACCCTCAAATTACTCTACAAATGTATGTTGCCAACACCCCTCCCTGTGGGGTGTGAGGCTGTAAATTCCAAATTTTCCACATCATTCACAGCTATTGCTGCAGAAGATGGTCCTTTCCTATACCTGTCCTGCACATGCCTAGCTGCTTTTGCTAATGTTTTACCCACTACATGCCCCCATTTCACCACTTTCCTATCACCCTTTTTACTTTTCTTTTTTTGAAATTAGCACTGGTTTAAGCAGGAATAAGCAGCGCTAAGCGATGTCAAACAGACTAAGTTCCTTTGGCATAGCTTTGCATCATGCAAACCCACTTACAACTGCTTAAAAATGCTTTAATCATTCTTTCTCAATCAGCCCCTTTTCTGCCCAGCAAGAAAATAACCAGCTGTAGCAGGGTTTGAACACATGACCCTGTACACTACAGTCACAGCAATATACCACTACACCATATCAGCTGTGAGATTTACTCATGCTTTTGTAAATATATCATGCATTATGGTCATTTAACATTAGTGAAAAAGTCATCACTACCATGGCTTGAACCCAGGACCATGTGCACTACAATCATGGCAACGTACCCCACCATCTGAGCTGTAAGATTTCATAATGCTTTTGTAAATATATGATGCATTATGGTCATCTAACATAAGGGAAATAACTATGTTTTATATATACACACACACACATATATATATATATATATATATATATATATATATATATATATATATATTGTGTGTTTGTGTATATATATATATATATATATATATATATATATATATATATATATATATATATATATATATATATATATATATGTGTATATATAAGTGCAGGCATACCTTTTAACCTGTTAGAGCAAGAAATCTGGACAAGGTCATTAAAGAAAAGTGGGAGAAAGGGCCAAACATAGAGGCACATTTTAAATATTGCTCCTACAAACTTAGAAAGTTGATAGAATGACATAGTTTACTTTCCATGGATTGTCATGAATAGTATGTGGCCTGCAACTGACATGCTGATAGTTATATATTGAGATATTTATATTTAAAATCATCTTACGAAATAAGTTTTGTCATTTATATGTAAAGGTTAGGGGGTTGGCACAGCGACGCATGGAGCTTAGCAATGCTTAAATGAAAATAAAGAGGTATATATAGGAGTTTAACAGCAAATCCTCACTGGCTGAATGGTTAGAACACCACAACTTGTATATGAGTTGCAAGGGTCAAATTCTGGCCATTCAGCTTTTTACATGTGATAGGGAAATGTTGTAAATGTTTTGCATTTCTTTTGTATACATTGAAATATGTTAACTGTGGTGGTCCAGCCTGACCAGAAGCCTATTTGCAGTGGAGACCTAAGTATAAAAGTCCCAGTTACACACAAGTGTCCAATACAGTACAGTGACAGGGACAGATAACATAGTGAAATGCGTAAATTTAGGAGATATAATGAAATAGTGTCACTGGATGTATGACGTGAAATCCCCCATGTAGACACAAGTGTCCCAGACAGCAAGTACAGTCACACCCTTAACTAATGTAAAAAACGCACATAGGGGGATGTCAAGTAAAGTAAAATATGTACACTTAATAATATGTCAGTAAGGACTAATTAATGTGCAATTCGTTAATTGTCTAGAAATGAAAACTGTGCAATGCTTAGCAGTGCATAGCTTTGCTTACCCAGTTTGAGCATTGCTAAGAAGTCTAATTGTAAGCAGCATTCAGCCCAGCTAAGTGGATTTGCACACTGCTTGGTCTGGTAGACTGGCTTTGGGGATGCCATACATTATTATGTTGATGTCGTGGATAGACGGTAGAGTGAGACATTCCCATTGCTCACCCGTGCAAATGTCTGTGCTTGAGCATGAGATGGGAGTAGAGCATCAGCCATGTGGACGTAGGTCAGCAACAAGATCAGCTGACAGTCCATGAGGCCATGCACATTCACACTCCTGTAGTGGCAGTACCACCAGCAGTACAGAAGGGAAGGTGCTGTCCACACCACAATGGAGCAGGTCATGGCCATGTGGTCCAGGCTGGTCCTGTCAGGGGCACGGATCCAGCAGACAGCAGTCACCATCAGGAAGTAGTATTGCATCTGGCCTTGGGCATGGTGGTGCTAGTGGGACTCCTGGCAGAACCAATTCCCATGTCTATGGCCAGGGATGGTGAACTGTACATCCTACCATGTATGGTCCATGGCTGTCCAACATACCCCTGTGTAGGGCAACCAAATGGCTTGACTGTGTGCATACAAACATGCACACATCTCTATCACAGGCAGGTCACCAGCACACACACAGCTCCTCTGCATGGCCCCAGTTGAACACCACCCCTCCACACACACACACACACACACACACACACACACACACACACACACACACACACGCGTGCATGCATGATGTCAGCCATATGGCCCAGCCTAGGCCTCATGCAAACCCACATTACACCCTGTGCCTGTGATGATACCTGTGGCACATCCCTGCTATTCATATCATTGATGCAGGGACATGCTAATATGGGTCTGATGCACAGGGTGAATATAGTACAGTGTAGTAATGTAATACTGTGTAAGGTGCTGTCTGCTGGCAATTGTTATGGGTACACATCGAAGTGTATGTACCTTTTTACCCATGATGCATTATTGCTGTTAGTAATGCTGATGGACTGTAGTCTCACATACTGTATTCTGTTTGTGTTTCAGGTGTCTGTGTGTCTGCAGGCTTTGCGCCGGCTGACATTACCAATGATGAGTATGGCGAAGAGGAAACAGAGTGACCTTTTAATAGCCAATGTACAGCTGTATATGTACATGTTTATCAAGTGTGTGTGCATACAACAGAGTGTGAGGGACACTGGGGGCAGACAGTGTGACCTTGCAAACATACCCCTTCACACAGCTAACTAGCCTTCATACATGTCACCTGGCTGTTCTGTAGTACCACAGGCTCATACATATAGAGGAGGTTACTTGAGTACTGGCACTAGCTCCCTGACAAGCCTAGCCATTACTTTACCCCAACAGATTCCCCTATCTTGTGGGCATCAGCTAGTCACCAGGCCTTCACATGTCTACATATTGCACACACACATAGGCAACACATAATGTATGTGTTACATTATCAAATGTGGAGTGTGGGACACAACCTATAGTAATGTGACAGTTGGCAGGACATAGCGTGCCCATGGCAGGTGCAACACACAGGATTTCCTCTGGTTTGCTACTAAGACACCTTCATTTTGTGACATTACCTTAGCTTACAGTATTTCTCATAACATTAAGGTGCTTCTGATGTGTAATAACTGTTATATGCTGTCAGTATAGAACTGTATGACATGTTTCTTGTCCTACACACTTGGGACCTCTTTTCACTGTTTCAGTTATGGTCACAGGTCACATCTTGCCAAACATGGACTGTAACCTGCAGGGTGGTACAAACACACCTCTCAACTGCACAGATATCCACAGAATGTCCAGATTCATTTTTGGTCCATTTTCGCATAAACCTGTGTTGTTCTGGCAGATCATTGCCAGGTCATTGCAGGTTGATGTCAAAATAGTGACAGACATTATGAGTTGCAGACGTCATACTTTGCAGGCTATCTATGCTAATGCAAAGCCTGTTATTCTACCACCTTTATAAGTCTGTAGGATCAATATTTGAAAAGTGTCCCTATTATGTGGCCTTTGTCACCCCATTATTTATGGCTTTGTAAACATTTCTTGCTCTAAGAGCTTGGGAGGCATGGATACAGATGGTGGCCATACCTCTGACCTCTGCATATGTCTGCAGATTGTGCTTCTGTCTGACACATAATTCCTTTCCATCTGTCATAAACCTGTGGTCTTCTGGCCAATGTTTTGGAAAATCATGACAGACTGACATTGCAGATTAATGATAGATATTGTCATGTAACAACACATACCCTTTGGAAGGTGCATTCAAATGCATGACCTGTTCTGCTCAATGTTTGGTGTTTGCCCCAGCTTCCCATATGGCTTTAATCAAATGTCTTTCTGTGAGTGGTTGAGAGGTATGCTGGTACATACACACACACACACACACACACACACATTCATAGGTTTCATAGGTTTCATAGGTTTATACTAGGCTATCTGCCCTAAGGCATTTATAAGCCTAGCCCAAATTTTTGTGGCTTACGCCACCCCTTATATGAAAAAATACTGTGCCCATTAGTTTGTTGTGCCTCTGTCCAGCAGTGACACAGAAATGATTCCCGGGGTAAACCTATGATCTCCCATCCACAGGTCTAGATTTCTCTTGAACAGAGTCAGCGAGGTGCTCTGCCTCACATGGACCGGGATTTTATTCCACAGCATAGGGAGTCTCTGAGTGATAAATCTATCCCTCCAGCACGTCCTATTTATATCCGTGCTAAGGTTTAAGTCACTTGCTCTAGTGGTTTTGGTGGATTTGGATTTTTTGAGGTGGAGCATGTCCATTAATTCCGGGTTGGACATGGCCTTGTATGTCAGGCACATGTCACCTCTGAGCAGATGGTATGCGACTGAATAGAGCTGGAGTTTCTTCAATCTGGCAGCATATGACAGATTTTGGAGTCCCTTTTTCCTTTTGATGAGGAACTTTTGGGGTCTCTCCAATTGCTGCAGATGTCGGGTGAGATACATCCCGAATGGGGCATTGTACTCGATCATTGGTCTGATAAGTGAAAAGTACAGGGGAACAATGACCTCACTAGATCTGGATGTGAATCCCTTCATGATCAGGTGGGCAATGTAGAAGGTCTTTCTAACCACTTTAGCAACGTGAGTGTCAAAAGAAAGGCCACTGTCAACATGGGTCCCCAGGTCCCTGATAACCTCTTCTGTGCTTAGTGGATTGCCACCTATATGGTAGCTTGGGGTTACCTTGTTTTTCCCGAAGGGTATGACTATACATTTTTGGCGTTTAACTTCAGGCCATGGCTCTGGCACCAGCTATCTGTTTCCGTGAGTCCCTTCTGAAGGATATCCGTGTCCGATGCACTTTCCACTATGGCCCAGTTTGCAGTCGTCTGCAAACTTTGTCAGCCAAAGTCCTCCCATGTTGGCCTGTACTTCTGAGAAGTAGATGCCAAACAATAGGGGGCCAAGGACTAAGCCCTGTGGGACACCACTTGTGACCGGCTTGGAGTCTGACACAGCGCCAGCAACTCTAACCCTGTGGGTTCTGTCCTTAAGCCAGTTTGCAACCCATCTTGTGACATATGGGTTTACATTTAAGCTGGTAAGTTTTTCTACAATACCCGAGTGGGGTATTGTGTCGAAAGCCTTTGCAAGGTCAAGGTAGGTTGTATGGACTGCCTTTCCCTCATCAATGGCCTTGGTGACTGTTTCAAAGAAGTCGACCAAGTTCAAAAGGCATGATCTTCCCTTGACAAAGCCAAACTGGGTCGGGTCCAATGTCTGCAAGTCCCCTATATCTTTGTTTATGAGTTCCATTATGATCCTCTCCATAACTTTGCAGACTAGACTTGTTAAGCTTATGGGGCGGTAATTACCAGGGTCCGTAAAGGCGCCGCCTTTGTGGAGTGAGACCACAGTTGCCGTACGCCACTCCTTGGGCACGTATCCTGTGGTAAGGCTGAGATTAAACAGCTGCCTTATGTGCGGGTTTAATTCCTCATTTAGCTCGTGTAGCACACAGCCGGGGACACCATCCGGTCCCATTGATGCTGTGTTTTTAGCTTTAGAGAGAGCAGCTTTCACCTGCGCATTTGAGATGTCCGGGAGGCTACACTCGGCTGGGATAGTTATCTCTCCTTTAGCGGGGAGAGGCGGATGAAGTTTGCACTGAACCTGTCTGCCAGTATGTTGGCAATGTCTGTGGGTTCAGTGATTTTTGTATCATTTTGGACTAATTCTGAGCATATCTGGGAGTTTCCACCCAGGTTCCTAACATAGCTGAAAAAGGCCTTATGATTGTCCTTTGAATCCATGGCAATTTTTCTCTCAAAATTGGCCTTAGTTGATTTTATGAGTGCTCGTAGTTTTTTACTAATAATGATCAGGGTGACTTCCCTTTTATGGATTTTGTTCTATCATGTAATAGCTTTCTCCTTTTATTGTAAAGTTTGTTAATGGCTGGGGTCCACCAGACTGGACGTTTGCCCTTTGTGGAAAGACTCTTGGTTTTATTTGGGATTGCCTGATCCATGCAGTCCTGGAGGTGTTCATAGAAGGCATTTGTAAGGGCTTCCGCAGCTAGGGTTGTGGTTTCCTCTGGCTCAGGGGCCTTGAAGGATACCACACCAGTCTTGAGTAGTGTGAAGTTTGCTTTAGAGAAGTTCTTCACTATGGTCTTTTTTGTTTGGGGTGGGGGCGGGATGTGGATTTCCAGTGAGATTAGTTTATGATCAGATCTCACCAATGAGGGATATACTTCCAGTGTGGAGCATTTTGTCCCCATGTTTGTGACAATGAGATCTAGTATATTTTCTCCTCTCGTGGGAACAGTGACTAGCTGTTCCATGGCATTTGAATTTATGAACTCCAGGAACCGTTGGGCTAGAAAGTTAGGGCTTGAGTAATGTTCCCAGTCTATATTCGGGTAGTTGAAGTCACCCAATATGATGGTGTTTGGAGATACATTTATACCCTCCAGTGTCTTCAGGAAGGCTGTGTGGGGTTCCTGAGTTTGAGAGGGTGGCCTGTAGCATGCTACAATTTGTAGAGCAGTTTTGCCTATGGTTAGTTGCACCTGGATGGTTTCCGAAGCTTCGTGCGTTGCCACCAACCTGGAGGTGTGGGTATCCTTTATGAATATGGATACACCCCTCCTTTTGTGGTGTGGTCCGGGTTTTGGGGCGGAACGCATGATATGAGGTAAAACCTAATAGTGCCGGGGTGCTCTCAGGAGCCTTGAACCAGGTTTCAGTTACAGCACAGACATCGATGTTCTCCATACTGAGAAGGGCCTCGAGTGCGTGCATTTTGAGATTTAGACTTCTGGCATTGAGCAGCATTACCCTCAGTTTCTTCCCATTTTTGTTTTCTAGGGTGGTAGGTTTAGAATTTGAGCCTTGCCTAAAAGGCACTATGGGGGTGGCAAGAGCCTTAGCCAATATCCGGAATCCCAGGGGTGACTGGTGCAAGCCGTCCCTTGCAAAGCAGCGTGGCTTGCCAAGCATGTCATCCCAGGCAGACAGACACTGGATCCCCTTTGAATGACACCAGACATTAAGCCAATTGTTAAAGCTGATCATCTTGTCTCTATATTGTGGCATCATTCTTGGTGAAGGAAGGATACTGCTCAGGGTTAGGGTCATACCTGCCTGGGCTACATAATCAGAGAGCTCCTCTATGTCTCTTTTCATGTAGTCCAGGGAGGTACGTCTCAGGTCGTTCACACCAGCATGGACAATGACTGTGTCATATTTGTACTTGCCGTGGAGTGACCAGTGCTTGTGTTATGTGACGGATTCTAGCACCCGATAGGCAGCTTACTGTGACCCTCTCCTTGTTCAGCCTGGTGAGTGGGACGTCAGTGTGTCTGACTATGGAGTCACCTATGACAAGTATGTTTGGTGTTGTATTTGGCCTTAAGGGCTGTGACTGCTTTGCACACTGCTTTTGTGGTTTATGTGTTGCTTGTGGGGTGTCTTGAGGTAGCAGTTGTTTGGGTGTCTGCTTTGGAGGCCTCTGCTGTTTAGGTAAATTTTTACTCAGAGCCTCCGAGTATGTCTTTGTGTGTTTATGTGTTTGATTCAGTGGAGTGGTAGCATTATGTGAGGCTGGTTTTGTGGTGTGTGTAGTTGCCTTCTCCTCCTGTCTGGTCTTGCCAGTCCTGAGTTGAGAGAGCTCAGCCTCCAGTTTGGCTAAATAGCTGCATCTCTCAAGTATTTGTGTTATGTGGGAGGAGGAGAGGGTTGTCTGTGTACATGAGGCAGTTATAACATTGCCTCAAGATTCCCAGATTCACCAGCTGGACCGGAGAGGAGATTGACAACTGACCTTTGGACATGCTAGAATAATATTGGGAAATCCTTAATTGAAAACAAGGGCCAGTGGGGAGTGAGGGTGTAGTGCTTTTAATTTTTAGTGCTGACTTATATAATTGCTTTAGTGAGCAAGTGCCAGGTAACTTGAGTGCAATGTGTTAGAAGTAACTAAATGCAAAATGACAAACAGTAACTTTCTTTCAAGTGAAACAAGGAAATAAGTACAGTAAGCAATGCAGATATCACTAGTGATCCACAGAAGCGCTGAGAAGTTGCGTATTAGGTGGAATTAGCTTCCAGGGAAATAACAAGCAAACAAACAACAAGCATATAAACAAAGCTAGATTCAGCAGGCCTGGATCTAGTCTATGCTAGAGCAAACAAGGTGTACCAATTTCAGTAAGATACAGTTCAAATATTCAGGTACTATAAACCTTTAACCAGAAATTCCCAGCTCAGAAGGGCAGAGTCCAGCCTCTTCTCCCACAAGAGTGCAGACCACAAACCTTCTTAATGTAAAATAACTGGCCTGAAGCCCAAGTGCCTAAACCAGAACTAATACACTTGGACACTGGGCTCTCAATCAGCAGTTCCCAACTTAGAAGGATGAAAGCTACCTGTCCTGCCACCACAGTGCTTGCCACAAACCTTTCTAATGTAAAACAACTGGTCTGAAGCCCAAGTGCTTAATCCAAAAGACTTGAATGATAGCTACACTTTAATCAAGTTACAACCAAGCAGTAATAAATACCATTGAATACTTTAGAGAATGTCTGGATTAGTGCTCAAGTTACACAAACAAAGCTAGATCCAGCAGGCCCGAATCCAGTCTATGCCACAGCAAACAAGGCGCACCAACTTCAATAAGAAACAGTTCAGATATGCATGCACTATAAGCCTTTAACCAGAAATTCCCAGCTCAGAAGGGCAGAGTCCAGCCTCTCCTCTCACAAGAGTGCAGACCACGAACCCTCTTAATGTAAAATAACTGGCTTGAAAGCCCAAGTGCTTAAACCAGAATTAATACACTTTTAGAATAACAGACACTGAGCCCTCAATCAGCAGTTCTCAACCTAGAAGGATGTAAGCTACCTGTTCTGCCACAACAGTGCAGACCACAAACCCTCTCAGTGCAAAACAACTAACTGGTCCGAAGCCCAAGTGTTTAAACCAAAAGGCTTAGAATGAGTTACACCAAGCAGTAATAAATACAATTGAGTATTTTAATCCAACAAATCACCGGAACCACCACGACAGGTAAAAAACTTTTATTTTATAACAGAACAAGTGCTTTCACGCACCTAACAAGTGCGCTTCATCAGGTTAATACAATTGAGTATTTTAAGATGATGCAAAAGTAAAAAGAAGTAGGTAGAAACACAAGTACAGTAAAAGCAGATGAATTTTTTTTTTTTTTTTTTTTCTGAACAAGTGCTGAGATCAAAGAAACAGATTTGAGTGCTGAAACTAGAAAACTGGCTAGTTATAAGAAAAAAAACAAGCTAGAAGGCTTCCCTCAAACACAGAAGGGCTTGGGGGCTCAGAAGCCTACAAATAGTCTGTACCACTTAACAAGAAAGGCAGGAAATAAGCTTAATTTTTTTTTTTTCTATTTCCCAGATGCTCTCTTTGTACACAGTAGGAGTGCCTGAAATCAGAATATGATCTCACTGCACTCAGTTGAGTGAGCAAATGAGATGGGCCCAGAGGCAGGCTGAGGGGTGGGCAGTTTCAATGCCACTAAGATTAACACCAAAACAAAAACAGGGTGGGTGGGAATAACTGAAGAGCAGAATAACTTCAGTTAAAAATTCCTTCAACACTCCTTCATACACAGTTTAAATCAAATTAAATACTGTATTTTTTTAAAAAAAGTGCAGATAAAGGTACTTAAATTCTCTTATACGTCCAGTTGAATATAACCAAGTTCTAGCTGGCCAAGCTGAGGTTTTAAAGCAGGAATTATTTCACATGCACCAGTTTAAATATGCAAGGACAGGAAATCAAAGAATGTGGCTACCCCACACCTGTAATTACTAGCAAATAACAAAATTCAGCCAACACTAGCTTCAGTTCAAGTTACTGAAGAGCAGAATAACTTCAGTTAAAAATTCCTTCAACACTCCTTCATACACAGTTTAAATCAAATTAAATACTGTATTTTATTTTTAAAAAAGTGCAGATAAAGGTACTTAAATTCTCTTATACGTCCAGTTGAATATAACCAAGTTCTAGCTGGCCAAGCTGAGGTTTTAAAGCAGGAATTATTTCACATGCACCAGTTTAAATATGCAAGGACAGGAAATCAAAGAATGTGGCTACCCCCACACCTGTAATTACTAGTAAATAACAAAATTCAGCCAACAATAGCTTCAGTTCAAGTTACTGAAGAGCAGAATAACTTCAGTTAAAAATTCCTTCAACACTCCTTCATACACAGTTTAAATCAAATTAAATACTGTATTTTTTTAAAAAAAAGTGCAGATAAAGGTACTTAAATTCTCTTATACGTCCAGTTGAATATAACCAAGTTCTAGCTGGCCAAGCTGAGGTTTTAAAGCAGGAATTATTTCACATGCACCAGTTTAAATATGCAAGGACAGGAAATCAAAGAATGTGGCTACCCCCACACCTGTAATTACTAGCAAATAACAAAATTCAGCCAACACTAGCTTCAGTTCAAGTTACTGAAGAGCAGAATAACTTCAGTTAAAAATTCCTTCAACACTCCTTCATACACAGTTTAAATCAAATTAAATACTGTATTTTTTTAAAAAAGTGCAGATAAAGGTACTTAAATTCTCTTATACGTCCAGTTGAATATAACCAAGTTCTAGCTGGCCAAGCTGAGGTTTTAAAGCAGGAATTATTTCACATGCACCAGTTTAAATATGCAAGGACAGGAAATCAAAGAATGTGGCTACCCCCACACCTGTAATTACTAGCAAATAACAAAATTCAGCCAACACTAGCTTCAGTTCAAGTTACTGAAGAGCAGAATAACTTCAGTTAAAAATTCCTTCAACACTCCTTCATACACAGTTTAAATCAAATTAAATACTGTATTTTTTTAAAAAAAAAAGTGCAGATAAAGGTACTTAAATTCTCTTATACGTCCAGTTGAATATAACCAAGTTCTAGCTGGCCAAGCTGAGGTTTTAAAGCCTGACCTGCCCCTGCTGATAGCCGAACCACTACCTAGCCAGTTTTACCAACATTACTGCTAGATACATGACAGAAACACCACAGAGGTAATGAAGTGTCAGCCACTACTATTCAAGTGGGTGACAATTGCAGGGACTGTTAGGATTGCCAGTGGTGGGTTCAGAGGCCCTTAACATGGTAGAGCCACCTGAAACACATACACACTGCTGCATGGGGACATGCATTGAAACACACATGCACACAGAGTTGACACAGCTCATATTAGATGACCCACCTATCTATTTATGTGCAATACACAGTGATATGTCTATCACATGAACCACAGTGCCTTTATGTTTGAAACTGTGTAACTGTGCTTGTAAGGTGGATGACATATGTAGGGGTTGCAGCTAGGTTGGCAATAGGGGAGTTAACAAGGTGAAAGAGGCACACAAAATGGTATAACCATTGCATACACACAGTAAAAACAGCCACGGGGATATGCATACAGAAATACATACACAGTTTTTAATAGATTACTAACCCTATGTGTCCACGTGTATGTACTATAGTGCTACGTACACATTACAGGCACCACAGAGATTAAATGCTGAGGACATAACTTCCTACATCCTACAAAAAGTACTATTGGGGATGCCTTCATGGATGGTGGGATAAAACACGCAGAACAGCAATTGTTCTCATATATTGCTCATACATACCTGGGCAAGTGATAGTGTAACAGACTTTGTATCAGCATGATGTTTCAGATAGGTATGAAGTCTGATGCTGACATGTCTGTCACTACAATAATTGTGACATATATGGCAATGATTACTCATAAATGCCCATTGTTAGGGGAGTCACAACACATAGAGGTTGCAAACATCTGAACATTCCATATGCATCTGTACAAATGACTGGTATGGCCTGTATAGTTTAACATGGTGCATGTAAGGCAGATGCCATAAACTGCCTCTTTAAAGTAATACCATGGGGAAGGAGTCAACAGGCCTTAAAATGGTATAACCAACGCATACAGGGGATATGCTTCACACACAATACTACAGTTGCCATTATTGAGATTAGAACCACTACCTAGCTAATTATTTGTACTATAGTATTACACAGTTATTGCATGTGCCACAGAGATTATAGGGCTAAAGAGTATATACAGGTACTTCTGCGGTGAATGACATCAGCGGGCCTTGTAAAGTAGGGCGATGGGAAGTGTACTGGGTGGCAAAGGTCTCAAAATACTCCAACCTACAAACATACACACTTATACACACATTTGAATTGCACTTCTTAATGCTTATAATTGTGCTATACAGCTAACCTACTACATTTTGCACCGTTATAAAGCTTTTTTTTACTATTTCACTGCATTTGTGTACTGTTTTATACTGTTTTAACTGTATTTTCCATTGCTGGATAATATTTCATTACTGTAATTGCATTTTTACTGAATTACTTAACTGTAAACTGCTTTTTCATGCTGAGAGTTATATTTTCTGTTTGTGAGTAGCTAGTAGCTGTAGTATAAGTACTTGCTGGCTTTGCAGTTGCCTGCCCCTACTGTAAATTTGATCTGGGACACTTCTCCCAGTCTAATGTCATTAGCTCATTATACCTAATACAGAGAGAACATTTGAGAAAGTCAACCCACTTAATTTCTTTACCTTGAACTATATTCTGTTCCTCCTTTCTCCCTTTCCACTTTAAAAAGCTACAATCTACCGTTGCTAGAATCTCCTTGTGTTCTGACTGAGTGTGCTTCTCAAAAAATCTGGAAATATAGAGCTGATAAGTATTTCTGGCACTTTTTAACTGTTCAGAGTTCTGCACTGTCTTAATTTTTGCTTGACTGAATTATTTATATATTTGCTGGCATTGTTTTCTGATACTCTAAGTGCCTCCATTTTGATTTTTTCCTAATTTATTGCTTTCTGCACATGTTTTAGTCATTTTTTAAATTTAATTGCACTTATTTAAACTGTATTTGCTTTAATATTGCTACACACTCAAGTGTGCTAAATTGTGCTACATTTGAATTGTTTTACTACTGTTTTAGCTACTTTTCTGTAAAAAAAAAAGTTCTAAGCTTGTTTGCCACCTTTCCTGTAACTAGAGTAGTCCAGATACAGATTTGTTGTATCCAGGACTGTTTGTAAGCTTCTGAGCCCCCCACCCAAGCCTTCCTGTGTTGGAGGGAAGCCTTCTAGCTTATCAGTGGGAGTGGTAAGCACTAGGTAGCCTATCTACTACAAGATGTGTCATTTCTGGCCCAGAAATTGTAGTTTAGTGGCCTTTTGGCCAGTTTTTCCATCCCCTTCAACTTTCTGGTTTAAAAGCCTATATTTGTGCTTGTTTCCTGCCTTTCCTGTAACTACTCTAGTCCTGATACAGATTTGCTATATCCAGGACTGTTTGTAAGCTTCTGAGCCTCCAAGCCATTCTGTGTTGGAGGGAAGCCTTCTAGCTTATCAGTAGGAGTGGTAAGCACTAGGTAGGCTATCTGCCACAAGAGGAATGGTTTCTAGCCCAGAAATTGTAGTTTATTGAATTTTGGGTCGTTTTTCCATCCCTTTCAACTTTTGGGTTTAAAAGCTTGCATTTCCATGGGTTTGCTCTTGTTTAAGCTCCGCTCAGCGACACTGAGCTGAGGTAAACTATTACTGCTGTCAAAATGTCTGCTCTTCAGTTTTTCCCTTAGATCTTGCTAGTTGTTTCTCTCTTTCACTTCAAATAGCCTAATCACTTTGCACTTCAACAGATTTTTGTAGCAATTATTATAGCACACCTAAGAGCCATCAGCACTAGTTATTCTTTAGTAGTTATGACCACCCTTCCTGGTGTGATTAAAGGACAGTTCCCTGTACTTTCTCCTATTAATCTGTTGCACTTGGGCATTCCGAGGCAGTGTAGCAATTGTCTCATGTACACAGACAACCCTCTCCTCTTACTGCCAAATATTAAGACTTGTGAGAGATGCACTTTTATCACCAAATTGGAAGCTATGCACTCTCCATTCAAGACTGGACTAGCCGGTCAAGAGGAGAAGGTCAACACCTGCACCTCGCCACATGGAACACAAAACCCTCCAGAACACCCAGTATCACAGCTCTCACATAAAAACACAAACCACACACCCACCTTTGCAGAGGCACTCAATAGAAATTTACCCAAACAGCAGAGACCTCCAAGACAGAAATGCACTCAACCACCACAACACAGCAAAAACTACAGGACACATAGCTCACCTCTACAGTGTGCCCCTCAACCTAAGCCCCTAAGGCTAAACAGCTTCCCCAATTCACTAATCATAGGTGACTCAGTGGTGAGGCACACAGATGTCCCACTCACTAGGCTGAATAAGGAGAAGGTAACAGTCAGCTGTCAATCAGTTGCCAGCATCTGACACATAACATATGCACTCAGGTCACTCCACAGCAAGTACAAGTATGACGCAGTCATTATCCATGTGGGTGTGAATGACCTGAGACACACCTTTCTGGACTACATGAAAAGTGACATGGTGGAGCTCATGAATTATGTGACTCAGGCAGGTATGACAGTAGCCATGAGCAGTATCCTACCATCACCCAGAATTATAGCGCAGTACAAACTAAAAATTATTGACTTCAACAATTGGCTAAGTTTCTGGTGTTATTCTAAGGGGATCCAGTGTCTGTCTGCTTGGGATTACATGACTGACATACCTTGATCCTT
Source organism: Protopterus annectens (assembly GCF_019279795.1). Lineage (NCBI taxonomy): Eukaryota > Metazoa > Chordata > Ceratodontiformes > Protopteridae > Protopterus > Protopterus annectens. Next base: position 130,584,345 of record NC_056742.1, on the reverse strand, counting down.
TGCCAGAGATGGCCTGCATCTCTCACCCCTGGGCTTCCAGCTACTGGCTATGGCTCTTGCCACCCCTATAGTGCCTTTTTAGGTGGTGTTCCATAGACCAAATTACCACCATAACAGCTATAAATAAATACAATCTGAGGGTCTTGCTGCTCAATGCTAGAAGTCTAAATCTCAAGATGCACTCAATGCACTCCTCAAACTGGAGAACATCAACATTTGTGCTGTAATGCAGACCTGGTTTAAAGCAGCAGAAAGCATCCCTGTGCTACCAGGCTATAACTCCTTCCACTCCTTTTGGCCCAGGAACATAGACTGAAGCTCCAAAGGCAGTGATGTCTCCATATTCATAAAGGATTTACACACCTCCAGACTAGTAGCCCAGCACAATGCATCTGAGATACTTCAGGTACACCTAATATTGGGTAAGACTGCAATCCAGCTCATAGCCTGCTATAGGTCCCCAACCATGTCCCTAGACTCTCACTCCATGTTCCTAAGCACCCTGGAATCTATCAAGGTCCAACCCAACACTCTCATACTAAGAGACTTCAACTAGTCTTTCATCAACTAGGAAAACAACAAAAGCACCAATGCCCTGGACCAGCTCATTCTTACCCCCACTAGAGGAAGCAACATCCTTGACCTGGTTATTACTAACATGGGCGACTGTTGCTCTACACCAATAGTCAATTCCTCCCTGGTTAGATATGACCACAAACTAATCATCATGGAAATCCACATCTCACCATACCCCCCGCGAAGGTATCCACCATGAAAAACTTCTCCAAAGCTGACTTTGGACTACTAAATACAGAGCTGGCTAACTTCACAGCACTCATGCCAATGGAAAATAGATACTTGACTGCTGAATCATACACCAATGCACTCTATGAACATGTACATAAATGCATGGAACTAGCCATACCCAACAGAACTAAGACACTCTCCTCCCAAAAAAAGGAAGCCAGTCTGGTGGTCACCTGCTATTAATAAACTCTACAACAGAAGGAAGAAACTGATGCAGAAAAAGGTGAAGTCCCAAGGCTGGAAAAATTCCCTTAATAGCCTCAACAAAAAGTTGAGATCCCTCCTCAAAACCTCCAAAGCCAGCTATGAAGGCAGAATTGCGGCAGGCACTAAAAACAACCACAAAGCCTTCTTTAGTTATATCAAGAATCTCCATGGCAATTCCCAGATTTGCTCTGAGTTACTGCACAATGGAACCTCCTATACTGAGCCAACAAATATTGCCAACATACTGGCCGACAGATTCAGTGCTAACTTTACTCCTCTCTCCGCCCCCAAAGGACCAATCTCAATACCGGAAGAATGCCAGGCACATTGCATTACTGCAGCACAGGTTAAAGCTGCATTGTCTAAGGCTAAGAAAACAGCTTCCATGGGACCTGACAATAATCCCAGCTGTGTTCTACATGAATTACAAAGTGAACTGGCACCATATCTGTGTGCTCTGTTCACTCACAGCCTCACCTCAGGCTTTGTCCCTTCCAATTGACGCACTGCTTCAGTCATCCCTCTCCATAAAGGAGGAGTGACTACAGACCCTGGAAATTCTCACCCCACTAGCCTGACAAGTCTGATATGTAAGGCTATGGAGCACATCATCATGGACCTAATTAACAAGGATATAGGGAATCTCCAATCTCTAGATCCCACGCAATTTGGTTTTGTAAAAGGTAGACCATGCCTGCTGAACCTGGTTCACTTCTTTGAGTCAGTCACCAGAGCAGTGGATGAAGGTAAGGCAGTTTATACAGCCTACCTCGATCTGGCCAAGGCCTTTGATACCATTCCTCACTCAGGAATTATTGATAAACTCATCAAACTTGGCATCAACCACCATATCATTAGGTGGGTTGCAAATTGGCTCACAGATAAAACACACAGTGTGAAAGTAGCGGACTTCAAATCAGACTGCCAACAAGTCACAAGTGGAGTCCCATAGGGATCGGTCCTGGGTTCTCTCCTGTTTGGCATCTACTGATCAGAAGTCCAGGCCAATATGGAGGGACTCTGGTTGACCAAATTCACAGACAACTGCAAGCTGGGAGCCATTTTTAACTCCCCAAGTGATGCAGACATCCTACAGAAAGGCCTCACTGAGATCAATGACTGGTGTCAAAACCATGGCCTTAATCTTAATGCCAAAAAATGCGTCATCATCCCCTTTGGGAAAAACTCAATTCCCACTAATTACAACATCAATGGGAGCCCACTGAACACTGAAGGTGTTATAAGAGATCTGGGGACACAGGTTGGCAGGAACATCTCCTTCGACCAGCACATTGCCACTGTGGTCAGAAAGTCCTTCTATGTGGCACATGTCATTACCTAGGATTTTGCATCCAGGAAGAAAGAGGTCATCATTTCTCTCTACTCTACCCTCATTAGACCAATCATAGAGTATATCCCATTTGGCATGTATCTAACTAAACACCTGCAACAGCTGGAGAGGCCACAAAAGTACCTCACGAAGAGGATCCAGGCCTTAAACACATGTCCTACACAGAAAGACTCAAGAAACTCCAGCTATTCTCTGTCTCATATCATCTACTAAGAGGCATTCTCTGCTTGACTTACAAAACCATGTCTGACCCAGCTCTGTTAGAAATGCTACATCTAAAGAAATCCCAATCTCTCTCACCACATGCTCCAGAGACCTCAACCTCATTACGAAAATCAACAGAACATGCTGGAGGGACAGGTTCAAAACCCAGAGGCTGCCCATGCTCTGGAACAGACTTCATAGATGTCAAGCAGAGCACCTCACTAGCCTTCTTCAAGAGAAATCTTGATGAGTGGATGGGAAATAGAAGTTCACTCAGGGGATCACTCCAGTGGCTCTACTTGATAGAGACACTGGGAACTAACGATGGGCAGCACAATGCCAAGGCACTCCTATGGGCTAGGCTTGTAAAGGCTCCAGGGCCATTAGCCTAGTACACACATATAAACCTATGAACTGAAATTAGACCCCCTGCCTATCTAATTATTTCTACTATAATGTTATGTAGTTATCGCATGCACCACAGAGCTTATAAGGCTGATGACTGTCCAAAGGTTACTTCTATGGTGAATGACATCAGCGGGCCTTGTAAAGTAGGGCAATGGGAAATTTACTGGGTGGAACATTCCTCAAAATGGTATAACCCACACCCCCAGAGTATATGGTTCTCATCCAAGCACACACACAGTTGCCAGTATTGGGTTTAGAACCGCTGCCTATCTAGTTATTTGTACTACAGTGTTACATAGTTATCGCATGTGCCACATAATTTATAGGGTTGAAGAGTGTCCCAAGGCACTTCTAAGGTGAAAAACATCAGCAGCCCTTGTAAAGTATGGCAATGGAAAGTGTACTGGGTGGCAAAGGCCTCAACATGTTTTAACTACACACATACACACTTACACACACATTTACCAGAACTGAGATTAGAACCCCTGCCTATAAAGGTATTTGTTATATACTGTTACATAGTTATTGCATGTGCCACAGAGCTTATAGGGCTGATGGCTGTCCAAATGTACTTCTAAGATGACTGACATCAGCAGGACTGCTAAAGTAGAGCAATGGGAAGGGTACTGGGTGGGAATGGCCTAAAACTCTTTAACCTACAAACACACACATGCATGCACACACACACACTTACATTTGCCAGGACTGAGAGTAGAACCCCTACCTATCTAGTTATTTGTCTATAGTGCTACACAGTTATCACACATGCCACAGAGCTTACAGTGCTGGCAAGCGTCCAAAGGTAACTGTAAGGTGAATGACATCAGCAGATCTTGCAAAATAGGGCAATGGGAAGCATACTCATTGGGAAAGGCCTCACGATACGTTAACCTACAACACACACACACACACACACACACACACACACACACACACACACACACACACACACACACACACACACACACACACACACACACACACACACACACACACACACACACACACACACACACACACACAAAGGCAGATGGTATATTACAACCCCTACCTCAGTACTATTACACAATGGAGCTCACCTTCATGCTGGCACATGCAACTGTTTACTGCTCATATGCAACTGTCTGCAGCAGGACATCACTCTCTGCCTTTCAGGGTATCTCTGTCTATGAATCACTCTCTATGTCTCCCTCTCTCTCTCTATATATATATATATATATATATATATATATATATATATATATATATATATATATCATTGTCTGTCTCTCTCTCTTCCCCATCTTTATGTGTGTGTTTGCTTGAAATATTGTTATATGTTGGCCATATATATGTCTGTGTATCACACACAACAGATGCAGATATATCACATATGGGCCACCTACAGCTAGCTGAGGGTCATCTTGTCTGAGGGGTGTGGGTAGAGTCAGTTAAGGTGTACATAGCTGTCTGTATGCAAAGACATCTATGCACAATACAGTTATATAATCCGATGTGGGTTTAGACATGGGCTGTAATTCTCTAAGTGTAGCAGCATGCCTAGTATAACCTTCTATAGTAAGAGTGGGACTTCATTCCAGAGATAGTTATACTCTGGTCTGGGGTTTTGTGTGCTACAGCCATACCTCTCAACCTGTTCATAGATTCATAGGTTCATAGGTGTGTAGTAAGCTAATGGCCCTGTAGCCTATATAAGCCTAGCCCAAGAATATTCCCAGGCATCTTGCTGCCGGATGTTAGTTTCCTGTGCCCCTATCAAGCAAGGCCATTGAAGTGATCCCAAGGGTGAATTTCCTATTACCCATCCACTCCTCAAGATTTTTCTTGAAGAGAGCTAGTGAGGTGCTCTGCTTGACGTGAATGGGGAGTTTATTCCAGAGTATGAGAAGTCTCTGAGTTAGGAGCCTGTCCCTCCAGCAGGTTCTGTTTATTGTGGTGATGAGGTTAAGGTCCTTAGAGCATGTGGCATGGAGGTATTGAGATTTTTTTTCAGATGAACCATGTCTAACAACACTGGGTCAGATATGGCTTTGTAGGTCAAACAGAGATCGCCTCTAAGTAGGTGATATGAGATGGAGTAAAGATGGAGTTTTTTTTAGTATTTCTGTACAGGGCATGTGTTTGAGTCCTAAGATCTTCTTTGTGAGGAACATTTGTGGCCTTTCCAGTTGTTGAAGGTGTCTAGTGAGGTACATGCTGAATGGGGCATTGTACTCTATAATAGGTCTAATGAGGGACAAGTAGAGAGGGATTATGATTTTTTTTTCCTGGATGAGAAACATTTTGTAATGAGGTGTGCCACATAGAAGGACTTTCTAATGAAGGAGGCTACATGGTTGTCAAAGGAATGGTTGCTATCTACCTGTGTCCCCAGATCTCTTATCACACCTTTAAGTGGCTACTGTTGATGTGGTAGTTCATTGACAACATGTTCTTCCCAAAGGGAATGATGATGTACTTTTTAGCATTGAGCCTAAGGCCATGGCTCTGGCACCAGTCGTTGGTCTCTTTGAGGCCCTCTTGTAAAATGTCTACATCAACTTGAGAATCAATAATATCTCCCAGTTTGCAGTCATCCACAAATTTAGTTAACCAGAGACTCTTTGTGTTGGCTTGAACTTCAGAGAAGTAGATGCCAAACAGGAGAGGACTCAGGACCGATTCCTGTGGGACTCCACTTGTTATTGCTCGGTAGTCAGATTTGGAGTCTGCTACTTTCACCGTGTGGGTTCAGTCAATGAGCCAGTTGGCAACCCATCTTATGACATAGGGGTTTATGCCTAGGTTAGTGAGTCTATCAATGAGTCCTGAGTGGGAGTTGGTGTTGAAGGCCTTGGCAAGATCAAGGTGGGCTGTGTGGACTACCTTGTCTTCATCCACCACCCTGGTGACAGATTTGAAGAAGTCTATCAGGTTGAGCAGGCATGATCTACCTTTCACAAACCCAAACTGCATGGGATCCAGAGTTTGAAGGTTTCCTATGCCCCTATTTATAAGGTCCATAATAATATGCTCCATATCCTTACATATCAGGCTTGTCAGACTAATGGGGCGGTAGTTACCAGGGTCAGTATTTTCTCCCCCTTTGCGGAGTGGAATGACTGTAGCAGTGCACCATTTGGTGGGAACAAAGCCAGCAGTGAGGCTGTGATTGAACAGGACACCGGGTGTGGTGCCAGTTCACTTTGTAATTCATGTAGAACACAGTCAGGTATATTATCAGGTGCCATGGAAGCTGTATTCTTGGCTTTGGACAGTGCGGGTTTTACCTGTGCAGCCATGATAACAGGGATTTGGCATTCCTCGGGTATTGGGATGGGCTCTTTAGGGGTGAAGGGGGGTAAAGTTTGCACTGAATCTGTCGGACAAGATATTGGCAATATCAGTTGGCTCAGTATAAGCGGTGCCATTGTACAGTAGCTCAGAGCAAATCTGCACATTATTATGCAAATGCATAGTATCTGTAGCAATTTTGTTTTTGTAACTAGCTTTAGAGGATTTGATGAGGGATCTCGTTTTTTTTTTTTGCCAAGGTTAACAAGGGAGTTTTTCCAGTCTTGGGACTTTACCGTTTTCTGCAACAGTTTTTTTTTCTTCTGTTGTAGAGTTTGTTAATGGCAGGGGACCACCAGATTGGCTTCCTTTTTGGAGGAGAGCATCTTGGTTCTGTTTGGTATGGTCCATTCCATGCATTTGTGTATATGCTCATTGTTGTATGATTCAACAGCCATGCACCCATTCTCCATTTGAATGGGCAACATGAAGTTTGCCACTTCTGTTTTTAGAAGCACAAAATTGACTTTGGAGAAGTTCTTCACAGTGGTTTCCATCATGGGGTGGGTGAGGGTGGAATGTGGATATCCATGATGATTAACTTGTGGTCAGATCTAACCAGGGAGGAGTTGATTGCTGGTGTAGAGCAATGGTCCCCTATGTTTGTAATGACCAGGTCAAGGATGTTTCTACCTCTGGTGGTGGTGAGAATGAGTTGGCCCAGGATGTTGAAATTAATAAATTTCAGAAAATGTGGGGCAAATGAGCTGGTACATGAATAATTCTCCCAGTTGATGGGGGGTAATTAAAGTCTACCAGTATAAGGGTATTGGATTAAACCTTAATATTTTCCAGAGTGTTCAGGAATGCAGAGTGGGAGTCTTGGGACATAGTTGGGGATCTATAGCAGGCTTCAACCTGGATTGCAGTTTTATCCAGTGCTAGATGTACCTGAAGTATCTCTGATGTGTTATGTTGGGCAACTAGTCTGGAGGTGTGCGTAGCTTTTATGAAGATGGATACACCACCATCTTTACGGCTTTGGTCCACACCTCCTTTAGGGCTTCAGTTCAGCTTTAGGGGCTGAAAGGTGTGGTATGCATTGTAGCCTAGTAGCACTGGGATGCTCTCCAGAGCCTTGAACCAGGTCTCTGTTACTGTACTGATATCGATGTTCTCCAGTATAAGGAGTGACTTGAGCAAGTGCATTTTGAAATTTGGACTTTTAGAATGAGTAGCATAAACCTCAGGTTGCATTTGCATGTAGTTGTTACGGTGATAAATTTGTCTTCAGGGCATTGCCTAAAAAAGGCACTATAGGGGTGGAAGAGCCTTGGCCAGTATCCGGAATCCCAGGGTGACAAGTGCAGGCTATCTCTGGCAAAGCATCATGGTCTATCGATCATATCATCCCAGGCAGACAGATACTGGATCCCCTTTGAATGACACCAGAAACTTAGCCAATTGTTGAAGTCAGTTATTTTCTGCTTGTACCAACTGACCAGATTGGGCAAGAATGTCTATAGTTTGGCTCATAATTTCGGTCTCTGCATCATACATCTTGTATTTCTCAGGTAAATCACTGTGATGATCTGAGGATTTCTGTCAGTAAGCAATGACATAATACATTTCCGTGTCAGACCTTGCAAGGACTCTGGAGATAGCCTGCTAAAATGGGGGGACAATAGCCCAAACATAAGGAGATACTGTAAATACTGCTCTTATTAATGTGGAAAGTTGCTAGTGTAACAGGGTTTGTTTTAGCAGACATGTTCTGACATATATGATGTCTGACACTGAAATGTATTGTGTCATTACTTACTAATAGAAATCCTCAGATCATCGCAGTGATTTACCCAAGAAATACGAGATGTATGATGCACAGACCAAAATTATAAGCCAAACTATAGACATTCTTGCCCAATCCGGCCAGTTGACAGGTGTGGCTACAGCTATTTGGCTGATGAAGCTATGTAAACAGTCCAGCACCTCAGTGATACACTGGCTGGGGATCACCTGCTTGTATGTTATTCTTCTTAACTGAAAAGTTATATCCTGGTGTGACTCATATGTCTCAACTGTACATTTTTTTGCAGAATGTCCAGATGTTTGTCATATAATTTTTGTCCGTTTTCCATAAAACTGTTGTTTTTTGGCAAGTTAGTGGCAAATAATTGAAGTTAGAAAATAATGGGAGAATATTTGAATTTCAGACTTCATAACCTTCAGATACTTCATACTATTTCAAAACCTGTTATTCCATCAACTTTTGAGGTTTGTGAGAGCAATATTTAAATATCATCCCTATTTTTGGGCCTTTGTCCCACTTTTATTTATGGCCTTGTCCAGATTTCTTGCTCTAAGAGGTTGAGAGGTATGGGTGTGGGTACAGAGTGCATTCTACTGAGCAGAGATGTCCATTATAGGTGTGGTATATTCCACATAGCACTATGATTTCCAGGTATGTCAGTGGCAGAGCAGTATAGGGTAATAAGGTGAACCAGTGACAGACACTTGTTTATAGGTTGATAGGTTGATATGAGATTACTAGGCTATTGGCCCTGAATCCCTTATAACCCTTGCAGATGAGGGTGTAGCCCATGTTAAGACATATTTGCACCCAAAGCCCCTGTACAGCAAGGACACAGGTGGAATCACAGGACTGTATTGTCTGTTTCCCATGCAGTTATGCAAGGAACATTTCATAAGGTGTACTGAAGCACTCAGCTTGATGTGGATGTTGAGTGTATTTCACAGATGGGGCAGTCTGTGGGACACGTATCTGTCACACCAACAAGCCCTATCAATATCACAGACCAGGTTGATGCTGCACCTACAAGTTGATTAAGTGGGCCTTGACTTCCAGATGTGCAACAGTCCCATCAAGGCAGGGTCTGCATTGCTTTGTATGCCAGACAGAGGTAACCTCTGGGGAGTCTGTATGGAACTGAGTGGAGGAATAGTGCTGTTAGCCTAGCTGTGTAGGGTAGGTGTTTGGGGTCCTGGATTGTCCTGGTGAGGAACCTCTGTGGTCTCTCCAGCTGCTGCATGTGCTTTGTGAGGTACATGCCGAAGGGGACATTGTACAAAATAATTGGTCTTATAAGAGTAGAATACATGGATCTTATGACCTCTTTGTCCCTTTGTGTTGGCCCATCTATGAAGCTTTCTGTACATCAAAAGCAAATGTTGCTCAGACGTCAGGTTTCTATCAACCTTGGAGGCCAAATGCCTCACTACTGATTGTGTATGTAGGACATTGTTATTCATGTGATAATATGTGGGGACATCAGTCTCCCCAAAGGGGATGATGATGCATCTGCAGGCATTCACCTTGAGGCCATGTTTCTGGCAGCAGTCATTTGTTTTGGTGAGACCCTATTGTAGGATGTCCACATCACTTTGGGTGTTGATGACTGCTCCCACCTTCCAGTCATCTGCCAACTTGGTCAACCATAGGCCAGTGTTTTTGGCCTGCACCTCAGGGAAGTATATCCTATATACCAGAGGCCCCCAGACCAATTCCTGGGGTATGCCACTCTTTACGGGTGTACTGCTTGACTTGGCTACCCCTATTATGATTATGTGGGTTCTATTAGTGAACCAGTTTTCTACCCATATGGTAACATGTGGATTGCTGCCTAGTTTACAGAGTTCATGTACTATGGCCAAGTGGGGAATAGCGTGTAAGGCTTTAGCAAAGTCAAGTTGGCCAGAGTGCACCATCTTTCCATCATCCAGGCCTTTGTTGGCTCCAGAGTTCACTGCCATACCTCCCCTTGAGAAAGGCAGACTGTGTGGGATCAAGTATTTGGAGTTTGCCAATGTCCCTGTTAATGAGGTCCAGGATAATCCATGATGATCCATAATGATAATTCCTCAGACAGTTTGTGTTGCTATGTTATTATGAGGTTACATGTTGGCCCTAGCTGTCAACCTGTCACAAACTGACATCTGTGCAGGCCCATATATGACAGTCAGAAACAGACCCACACATGGGGACAGGGTGTGTTAATACTGCTCTTGAAAAACATAGACAGCTGGGAGACCAGTTTGGTATTTGCTTGTTTTTTCTTATGGGTATGGTGTCTGCTTTTCCACTGTCTGCCACGGATGTTTTGACATGAACCTTTCTTGTTTGGCACATAGTTTGGCAGGCATATGCAATGTTAGGACAAGCAGAAGAGATATATGGGGCATACTTGTGGTCCTTTCTTTGACAGCTTGTCATTCCAGGGGTATGAATGGTGGCCAGTGACTTGTCAGTGCTGACACAGTAAGGTGGCAGCCATTTAACACTTGGCAGTACACTGACTTTCAGGTACCTGCTGTCCTATTAGGCACTGTGTAAGTTACTCCGAGCTGTGTACTGTCCATACATGTGTCCCCCTTTCCAGCTTTCCTGCAGTGACAGATATTGACTGCTGGACAGTATGTACAACCCCTGCTGTAGGTGTAGATGCATGCAAAATAGTTGGCACAGAAGGTTTTGGAACATGGAACCTGCCAACCACAGTACTGTACCTAGGCCAGTAAGCCAAAACAGCCAAGAGTAAGTGCTGCCCACCTCTTGACAGTATTAACCATGCATATACATAGCTCATTGACCCCTGCATATTGTGGACATGTGACAAGTTATCAAGTTAATTGGGATGGCCCTGAGAATGTGTGCTCTGCTGCTATTACCCTACAAACATACATGTTACTGCATTTCTATCGGGACACGGGTGTGTGGGGGGGCATAACCATCAACTGTACACACTTGCACAGACTGTGCAGATGTTGGCTTTACTTTTTACTTCCATTTACCAAAGTGTTGTGCCTGTCTTGGAGAATACTGGCATGTCACTAAAGAACAAAGGTTAGTATGTAATGGCAGACATTTGATTTTCAGACTTCCTACCCTTCAGAGACTTCATGCAACTGCAAGACCTGCTGTGATATCACTGTGTAAGTCTGTAAGAGGACTGTTTCATTATTGTCAATATTTGTGGGCCTTTGCCAGACATTACTTAATGGTTTTCTATGGCTGACTTGCTGGGAGAAGCTGAGGGGTGAGTATGGGACCCCAACATTGACATCCATGCATGTGATCTATGACCCCCCAGTTTATTTGTCCCCCACATACACTGCAGTGAGTTTTGTCACCTAGGGGATTACTCCATACTCTGTGGAAGCCAGTACTATTCAGACATTTCCTGTTGTCCCACATAGCTGTCATTTGTCTGCTGCTATCCCGATAGACCACCCCATTCCCTTGCATACATGCAGCAATACCTGAGATATGCTACCAAAACATACTACTCCATTCATCTATTATTAAGAAGAGTGACTTACCTTGTGCCTGTGGCAGTTGTGAGAATGGTGGTTGAGGGCTGACTCTATCAGATGCATGCAGTACACGGCCTATACATGGTAAGGTACAGGTAGTGTGAAGTGTGTGGCATCCATTTTACTGTGTGTGTGAGTCAGAGAGAGGTGTCAATTAATGGGTACCTATGGTGGCAGTGTATGTGCTATGTGTTACCTCTTTGCCAAGGCAAGGGCATACTGGGCATGCCTACGTCTGCCTACAGGGGCAGGTTCAGTGGACTCCTCCTCCAAGTCCCCCTGTACCTGTGGAGACCTTGACAATGGTGGGGAGCTGTGTGCCCCTTTCCTGTGATGTTCCTGCCGCAGTTGTTTCCACAGGATCATATTGTGTAGCGTGACACATGCTATGAACATGTGTGCACATGTGGCTGGAAAGTACTGCAAGGCTCCAGCAGATATGTCAAGGCAGTGGAACCATGACTTGAGCATCCAAACACATGCTCTATAATGTTTCTAGTTTGTGCGTATGCCTCATTATGGCATTCTTCACTGGGTGAGTGTGCATTTCTGGTGGGTGTCATCATCTACAATTCCAGTGCATAGCCAGCATCCCCCACAAGATTGCCATATGGGATGTCCCCCCTGGCAAATGCCTGGTACAGTTGTGAGGCATGCCAGATGTGGGAGTCATGATAGCCGCCAGGGCTGCTAGCACACACATTCATGATAATTCCCTGGACATTGCACACAACCTGGCAGTTTATGGAAGGATAGCCCTCACGGTTGAAATACACTCTACCATCTTCAGTGAGTGGTGCTTTGATGTGGATGTCAGTGCAGTCTATGGCACCCATTACCTCTGGGTAGTCTGCTACATGGTGAAAGAGACACATATTGTTGGTCCACTCCTCAGGGGTGTTGGGAAAGTAAATGTGCTCACCAGCATGGTCTAACATGGCATCCAGGAACTAGTAGAGTACCCTGGATGCAGATGCCTGTGAGACCCCCATGATGTCCCCAGTAGGTCTTTGGAAAGTACCTGTAACTAGTACTCTTAAGGCTACACATACCTTGGTTTCAAATGGGATGCGTTCCCCTCTGTTGGCTCTGGGTCTGAGGTGCGGCTGGCAGAGCTCGGTGAGTTGCTGAAGTATGTCCTTGTCCACCCTGTAGCACTCTAGTATCTCCAGATCTTCTAGCCCCTGGAAGGTACCCTGGGTCTGAACACTCTTCTCCTCCTCGGTCTGGGCCATTTGTCAGCATTATCTTTATCACCACCCTCAGTCTGTAACACATACAGATGTAGCAAAGCAGCAGCAGCCCCTATAATTTTGTCAGTTAAATCCCCACGTGTGTACACCAATGGTGCAGAGTTTGTGGGAAAAACAGACTGAAACATGCTTGCATAGTTTATACTGGTGTGATGTAGATGTTGCCTGTATGATTGGCTGACTATGATACATTCCACCTGCCAGCTATATTATTGACAGATTTGAATGGGTCACTGTGAGTGGCTGGGTCTGTATTAGTGATATGTAGTTCATTTCCTTTATTCTGCTATTTCCCTTTTTTTCCCTCTATTTCCACTGTGTTTAAGCCCTGTGGTGCACCATGCAAACTGTTTTAGCTAGTGTAAAAATTGCTGAGTAGAAAATGCCCTCCCCTGGACACAAACATGCTTGTCATTTCTTGAATCAGCTAAGCATAGCTAAGCAACCTCAGACACACACCCTTGCTTAGCTGTGCTTAGCTGAGCGCAAATAAGAGCCACAGAGCTCCAATGTTCTTACACCAAGTATGACACACCCCCTTTTTATGTCAGCTGCTTCTTCTGCTTACACCGCCACATTATAGCTCCTACACAGTTGGGTACCTGTGGACACAGTCTCCCATTTTGCTATTCAATAAATTTAGCTCATTTACATATCCCTACTGGCTTATACCCTAGTTACACCACTACACCGGAGCCTCTGTCCTTAGCAACCACTGTTACCTGTTATTGTTATGAGTCTGCATGCTGCCCAATATAATGGCAAAATTCATGTTTCACATTTAATTGACTTTTTACTGATTTTTTTTATTTTCTGCATAATCGCATTTGCGCACTGCTGCACTCTGCTTAAACAACTAAAATTGGCCAAAAAAAACTTTTGACTTTTGCAATTTTAAAACACTTTGGCATACTAATGGCCACAGTTTTGTCCATTGGCATGCCTAATAAACATAATACATGCTTTAATTTGAGCTGTCATGCCCCCGTTTTGATTTTTGCAGAAATGTACATGGTTACTAACCAAATACATTTCTGCTGCAGACACGGCTCCAACACGCATGCCTGTCTGTTTACTGGATCACAAATTCACCTCATTTGCATGGTTTTCACCAGCAAATGAGGTGATTTGCATTATTCTGTCGCATCCATGCCAGAATAGTTCTGGGAGGCTCGTGCATGCCCCCAGCCTTGTTTACTGGATCACACAAGCTTCAAACTCCATGTTTGAGCCATGCCACTATGCTTACATGGAGAGTAGCTTTGTGTAAGCTTTATTAAATCTCAGAGATTATCAAATCTAATAACAGTATCCCCAATTTTTATGGGTGAAACAGATCAACCTGTTTTAAAATTAAGTCTTTATCTTGACTGGAGATAAATCTATTATTGATCTTGGATTAGAAGGTTTCTTACCTGAAATTATTATGGATAAGGATCTGTGAGCACTCTCTATGCCAAAACACAGGACTTCATGAAGGTTTAAGATTTTTGGTAACCAAGATGTTAAAAAATTTACCATGTTGTCTCCTTCTTGCTTCTCCGGAACACCATAGGTCTAGATTTTGTTTCTTTTGTCTCTATTTTCTAAATCATCCATTTTAAGCAATTTTCCAGGAATTCATTGTTCTGTTTAAGAATAAATTCAGTATTATTTTCTCCTTCTGTTAGTCTGCTATCAGTGTCATTCCATAGCAGTTATATGAAGTGTCTGTTGTTTGACAACTTCATTAATTAGTTCAATCTTTTTTTATAGTCTTCTTTAATTGCATCTATTTTAGAATCAAGTGTATCCATTTTTATAGATAAGTCATATACTACTAAGAATATACTCTAGTTCCTTCTCCACAGAGTTTTCTTGAGATGCTGATTTAGAGGGTTCATTTTTTTTTCTAGTAAGTATTATGATTTGTGTGAAGACCCACTACTTAAACCTGGGGCAGTAATTCATGAGCCTCAATCCTCACCACTGTCTCCAGTAAGACAGTGTCACTGAAAGCAGGGATACAAGGACACTAGAAACAGGCTCCAAAATGGGACTGAACTATTTGCTTAAATCCAGATCCCCAAATGATTCTTCACACCACCAACTTCAGAACAGTGTGTCTCAGTTCTAGGTATTTCCCACACTCACTCTTAAATATTTGATAATCACACATACAAACACTCTTGGGAAAGACTTGCACAGATTGACCTGCTATGTCTTCTTTCCCAAATTACATGGTAATATTGCCACCTGTAAAATACCTAAATACTGTTCAAAAGGGGTATTCAATTATATTGGGTAAAATACATCTTGATATGTAAGGTAGCATGTAATCCAAGCAGTAAGCTTTTCAGAGTGTCCCTGGTGTTATCACAATAAGCATAAGCACTCTCAGGATACTAAAAGTACTTTCTAAATAACCAGCCACAATAGAAGTTAGTAAAATATTTAATAAGTAAAAATGATTTAAAACATATATAGACAGTAAATAACTGATTTGAATAAACCACATGGTTTCACACACAGGAATCATGAAAATAACACTGAATGATAGGTTTCACACTGATTAAGAAAAATTCTAACTGTAGTTTCCTGTCTAAAGATTAACTGTCCCTGTTTAATCTCATTCAGTCAGCAAGGCAAGATAATACTCTTACTTCTGCAGGCAAAATAAGAATATATGTCCATTCTTCAGGCTGCTGTCCAGTCCTCAGCAACTGGAATAGCAAATTCTATTATTTCTGCTGAACAGCTCTGAAAAACTCTGAGTGATAAATATTGATCTTGAAAAACAACAAATGACTACTGAACAACTGCTGCAACTGAAGAACACCACTGCAACTGCAACATAGAACCTGTGTACTATAGCAGAATCTTTTAAAAGTCACTAAAAGCTGTTATGAAAATTCTACTCTCTCATTTCAGACTTTTGAAAAGTGAACAAAAACAGCTGCTGTGGAAATTCCATTCCTTTCATCTCTGGCCCATGATGACATCAGTTTAGATCAGCTGAGTGACACAACCTGCATTCAGAATTCTTTTTAAAAGGCATGTACATTTGGTCAGCCAGACAAACACTGTTTGATTCAAACATATTACACAAATCAAAGAAATAAACAAAAAACATAAACACATCTACAAAATCAAAGCTACTCATGCTGGCATTTATTACACTGGGTAATTTATAATTGTTTACAAGCATTTACAAAACTGCAGCCAGACATGCTAGCACAGATAACACTATCTGATACCCTCACATCCCCCCATTTAAAGAATCAAGCTAGATTTTCAAGTGACTTTAGAAAATCGTTGTTTGAGACAAATGGGTCAGACTGAAAATGTATTAACCAACACCCTGTCTTGAGAAATCTTCTGCATTTTCATTGCTAAAATCTGGACTGGCTAATGCAGGGGTCCTCCCAAAACTTATTCAAACTTCTGGAATGCCTGCTCATAATCTATGGTCCACACTGCCTTATCTGTTTTGTTTTTCCTTGTTAGGTCAGTAAGGGATGCCGCTATTCAACTATAGTTGGGCACAGATTTCCTCTAGTATCCCACTGTCCCTAGGAATGTTCCTACTAAAATATGATTTACTAACCTCTGGAAGGTTGCTGGGGGCATTTAGCATCCCAAAGGACATCTTTGTGAACTCATATAATCCAAAAGGTGTGGCAACAGCTGACCTCTCTCTAGCAATTGGAGTCAAGGGCACCTGCCAGTATTCTGTCCTGTGATCAATAGTGGTGAGATACTTAGCACCACCCAGCTATTCTAAAGCTTCATCTTTTCTAGGCATGGGGTACACATCTGACTCTGCAACTGTTTAACTTTCTGCAGTCTATGCTGAATCCTAGAGTAGTATCCCTCCTCAGCACCAACACTACTGGGGAACCCCAAGGACTACAGAACTTCTGAGTTACCCCTAGCTAAAAGATCTCCTTTATCTCTTCCTTAAAAGTCTGTTTGACTCACTCAGGCACCTTATAAGGAAGGTGCTTGATAAGCCTTTGGGGTTCTGTAGCCACATAGTACTACACTAGGTTAGTACACCCAGGTTTCCCTTTGAACATGCCCCCAGATTCCTATAAAATCTTCTTGTAAGTCTTTAACCCAGATAGGAGATAGTCACTGAGATATTGCTACCTTTCCCACAGAAGTGTCAGTCCAAGCCTCATTGAGAGGTCAGTCACTAGATCCCCCTCAGACTCCTCCTGCCATCCACTGTGAATACTCAGTACCAGGGCCTCCCTATTATGATAAGGTTTCATTAGATGACCTGTAAAAGGAATGTGATGGGCTATGGCTAGAGTTGCCAGACAGTAGACTCTGGGCTCTACCAACTGCCACATTACCTCACCATCTAGCCCTCCCACAGGGGTCCACTCTCTATCCCAGTATACAGATTCCCCTTTTTCTTGAGCATCAGATGCCTTCTTAGCTAACATCCTCAAGCCTTGTAAGGTAGTGTCTGAGAGTTGTTCCTATCTCAACTCTACTTACATGACCCCTCCTAGCTCCCCTTCCACAGGAATCCTAGTATCCTCTGTCAGCAATGCCTCACTGTCAGCCTGGATAGAACCATTCACCTTTATCCTTGCAGTCACCATGTCCCAGGGATCACCAGTACCTACCATCAGCTGTGGTACACCTTCAGGCTCACTGCTACAAGGTAGCTCTCTCCCTGAAGTAACCACATCACTAGCCCCAGCTTCAGGCATAGGATCTGTCTGGGTCTCCCCCAGGCTGCCAGACCTATATGCTTGTCTCCAAGCTTGACTGTGTGTCACTGCATGCACACAAGGTACTACACTATCAACATCATTCCTTATTAGGACATCTGCAGGGATATCCTCAAACACATATACTTGCTTGTTCACTTTTCTACCCTCCCAGTCAAGATGAACCCTGGTCAAAATTATTTTGAATGGGGCCCCACCCAAAGCTCTGACTCGTGTTGACTGCCCATGCAATTAGTGCTCCTCCATAACCACTGCAGGCCTTACAATGGTTATATCAGAAGCTGTGTCTCTGTTAGTAGTGGCGTGTCTTCCATATACTAAGATAGGAAACAAATGTTGGTGATAATTTGGCACCTCTCTTGTTTCCAGGTAACTTATCACTGGCATTCTGTCATTCCCACTTGCTGGCTCCTTCACCTTTTGTTTCTCACCTTGCTTTAATGGACATTTGTATACTACATGGCCCCTTTGATTAGATTTGAAACATCTAATCCATGATCCTGACCATGTTCTTTAAATAGTGGTTTCCCCTGTTACTGCTGAACTCTCTTGGAGTGGTTTAGGCTGCCCCCCCATGGGCTCCCTTATGTCCATGTGTAGCACTGTGTATCCCTTTCTTATGCATTGGTGTCTCACTTGCCAAGCAGATATCGCCTTTTCTCCCCAGCACATTTGCAGAGTTACAGTCTTGGTCTCCCAACCAGATCATGATGCCCTCGGACAAAGTGCTGAGAGCTGGTTCCCTCACCAAAAGGTCTGCAAGTCCTTCAAAAGTGATGACCTGACACCCTCTTACCCACCTGTGAAAGTAAGTACTTAAATCAGCAATGTAATCACATGCACTTTCATCTGCCTTGAGTCTATGTTCGTAAAACTTTTTTCTATACCTTTCAGGAGTTAATTTAAAACATTCTAGTAAACTTTGTTTTACATGATCATAATTCAAACAATCAATATCAGACAGTTTAGCAATTGCATTAACAACACTATCATGGAGTGAGGGGGTGAGGAACCATACCCAGAGTCCTTGGTCAACATTATCTTGTTTACTTACCCTCACAATATATAAATAAAACTATCAAAGTTATCTCCTTCCCTGTACTGAGAAAAAAGTTTACTGACCTTTATGGCTTCTGGGGTTCAATCATTCCTTTCCTATTACCTCCATGACCCTGTCAAAGGGTTAGAAGCTCCTTTTCATCCTGTCTCTGCCTCTCATTTTCTTCAGCTTCCATCTCCAAAGGCTTGATCTCCTGTTCCTGCTGACACTGCATCTCTCTCTTTCTCTCTCCTCATTCTCCAAATATTTGGCTTCCAGTTCATGCTGACACTGCTTCTCTCTCCTCTCAGCTTCTAGTTTGAGTCTCCTTAACTCCAAATTAATTTTTAAGTGCTCTGAGGAAAAGCTACACTGTCTTGTCTCAGAAGGCTGCTTATCCCCAACATCAAACTGGATATCCACCTAGCTGCTGGTCTGCTCTGTGGCTGTGACTAAGGTTGAGATCATTGCATCCTTAGTCAGGTTGGCATGCACCAGTACTTTGGCTTCACAGACCTTGGCCAACTGGTCCCTGGTCAGCTTGCTATAATACTCTGCTAACATCTTTGCTTGCTGTCCCTGACTAAATTGACTAAAAAAAATCAGAACTTTGTGGAATGAAACTCTGTATGTTTATCTTGTGGCTGTAGAGAGGCCACACTTCAGTGACAACTACCCACAGGCTACTAAAGCTCAATTAAAATCCCACACTGCTGCCACCAAATAACTAAGGAGCCTCAGTCCTCACCACTGTCTCTGGTATGGGAGTGTCGCTGGAAGCAGGGATAGAACACAGAATTTCCCCTAAAGGTACACTGGCAACAGACTCCAAACCTGGGACTGAACTATTTGCTTTAATCCAGATCTCCAAATGAGTCTTCACACTACCCACTGCAGAGCACTGTATCTCAGTTCTAGGGTTTTGACACACTCACTCTTGAATATTTGATAATCACACATGCAAAGACTGGCACAGATTTACCTGCTATGTCCTCATTCCAAATTACATGGTAATGCTGCCACCAGTCAAAATGCCATGATACCCTTCAAAAGGGGTGTTTATTTATATTGGGTAAAATAAATCTTGATATGTAAGGTAGCATATAATCCAAGCAATAAGGCTTTTCAGAGTGGCTCTGGTGTTATCACAATAAGCATGAACACTCTCAGGTTACTAAAACTACTTTCTAAATAACCAGCCACAATAGAAGGTAGTAAAATATTTAATAAATAAAAATGATTTAAACCATATATACACTGAATAACTGATTTCAATAAACCACAGAGTTTCATACACCGGGATTATGAAAATTATACTGAAGGATAGGTTTCACACTGATTAAGAAACATTCCAACTATTTAATTGTAGCTTCCTGTCTAAAGATAAATTGTCCCTGTCTAACCTCATTAAGGCAAGATGATATTCTTACTTCTGCAGGCAAAATAAGAATATATGTCCACTCTTCAAGCTGTTGTCCAGTACTCAGCAACTCGAATAGCAAATTCTATTATTTCTGCTGAATAGTTCTGAAAAACTCTGAGTAAAAAAATACCGATCTGGAAAACCAACCACTGACAACTGAGCAAACACTGCAACTGAACACCACTACTGCAACTGCAACTCAGAACCTGCTTTTTATAGCAGCATTTTTTAAAAGTCACCAAAAGCTGTTATGAAAATTCTGCTCTCCCAGTTCAGACTTTTGAAAAGTAAACAATAACAGCTGCTGTGGACATTCCATTCCTTTTAGCTCTGACACATGATGACATCAGTCTATGTCAGCTAACTGGCACAACCTGCATTCAGATTTCTTTTTAAAAGATGTACATTTGGTCAGCCGGAAGAACACTGTTTGATTTAAATATCTTACATAAATCAAAGAAACAATCAAAAAACATAAATGTATTTATAAAAATTATAGCTAGTCATGCTGGCATTTATAACACAGGGTAATTTATAATTACCTGCAAGTATTTACAAAACTGCAGCCAGACATGCTAGCACAGATAACACTATGATATCCTTACAATTCGTATTTTTGACAGAAAATATATATATATATTCATCAAACTATCCCAAGTGGTTTTCTTTACCATATTTTCATCTTTTTTTAATATTTTTGATGAATTTGATAATTAAATCCTGTCAAGTTTGTTTAAGACAAGCAGAGCAAAATTCTTATGCTGTTATCTACTTGCCATCTTGGCCACTCCTCTATAGGAGAACTCTTTCAGTACATACTATAAACAGAAATATTGTAAATGTGTCTATCATTAGTTTTACTAAGGTTGTATTATATATTCTAATTCAAGGTTATAGTACTTTTGTTCTAAGGTTGTATTACATTTGCTTACTTCATAGGTTCATAGGTTCATAGGTAGGTACTAGGCTATCGGCCCTTGGGCCTATACAAGCCCAGCCAAAAAGGTACCCTGGCTTTTGCCACCCAAGAAAATTATTTTCCTGTGCCACTGTCGAGCAGAGCCACAGAAGTGATCCCCGGGGTGAATTTCCTATTTCCCAGCCAATTATCAAGATTTTTATTGAAGAGTGCTAGTGAGGAGCTTTGTTTGATATAGACAAGTAGCTTGTTCCAAAGTATGGGGAGTCTCCGGGACAGAAATCTATCCCTCCAGCATGTTCGCTTTATTATGGTGACCAGGTTTAGGTCCCTAGAGCGTGTAGCTCAGAGGGATTGGGATTTCTTTAAGTGGAGCATGTCCAATCACTCTGGGTTTGACATAGCTTTGTATGTTAGGCAGAGATTGCCTCTGAGTAGGCGATATGCGACAGAGTAAAGCTGGAGTTTTTTGAGACGGTCTGCATAGGGCATCCGTTTGAGGCCAGTAATCATCTTTGTGAGGTATTTCTGTGGCCTTCTCATTTGTTGTAGATGTCTTGTGAGGTACATACCAAAAGAGGTGTTGTACTCTATAATGGGTCAAATGAGTGATGAGTAGAGGGGAACAATGACCTCTTTTTTCCTGGATGAGAAACCTTTTGTGATGAGGTGTGCCACGTAGAAGGATTTCCTGACTACAGTGGGGATGTGATTATCAAAGGAGAGACTATTTTCCACCTGTGTCCCAAGGTCTCTTATCACACTTATGGTGTTAAGTATACTACCACCTATGTTGTAGTTCATGGGTACAGAGTTTTTACCAAAGGAGATGACAATGCACTTTTTGGCATTGAGCTTGAGGCCATGGCTTTGACACCAGGCATCTGTCTCAGTGAGGCCCTTTTGTAGGATGTCCACATCGTTTGGAGTTTTGATTATGGCTCCTAGTTTGCAGTAATTTGCGAACTTCATTAGTCAAAGACCTTCCGTGTTAGCCTGTACTTCAGAGAAGTAGATACCAAACAGGAGAGGACCCAAGACTGAACCCTGTGGTACTCCACTTGTCACTGGTCTGAAGTCAGAACTACTACTTCATATCTTTCTACCAATGGTTACTAAGTGCAGAAATTTATGTTTTTTTTTTCTAACTGATCTAATATTTTCATCATTTACTAAGTATTATACAATGACTGGCCCTAAACATTCAAAAATGAGCAGGCTGATTGGCCAGCCCAACCAGTGTTCCTGTTGTAAATCCGAGAATATACTAACGGAAAAAGGTCCGGTTGCCCGGACTTTTTCCATTAGCATACCCCCTGATTTTTTTTTCTTGTCCAATTGTAACAACGGAGAAAGGAAGATCTCTGTTGCTATAATCTCGCTATGTTAAATGAGTTTAACATAGCGAGATAGCTTAAAAAAAGCAACGGAAATCTTCCTTTCTCTGTTGCTTTTTTAAAAGATATCTCGTTATACTAAACTCATTTAACATAGCGAGATACTTAAAAAGCAACGGAGATCTTTCTTTCTCCATTGCTACCTTTGCACAGCACTGACGTACTGTGTAAGCATGGGAACACAACCCTTATGTATGCGCAGTACATCAGAAATACCCCAGGATACCTGCGGAAGGGTAGCATGAAGTCATTATACAATTACATTATTTAAGAAAAGTAAGTATTTTTTTCTGAAATAATGTTATTGCATAATAGCAATAACCCACGGCTGGGTGTGGGCAGTGCTGGATTTACCCATGGTTGCCTTTGTTTGGTCACTCGGACCTCGCCCTAGTGACCAAACCACACCAATCGTGGGTAAATCCAGCATTACCTACCACCCATCCCTGGGTTATTGCTTAATTATTTACTTAATGTGCTCCTGTATATACCTCTTTCATTGTCTCATTTTGGACCCTCCCAGGCTGCACCTAAAAATGATCCAGTTGGATAAATGCTCTACCCAGGTCAACAAAGAGCAAACAAACAAATGGATGAATAAAATAAATAAATAAAATACCAACAGTTTCCACATTTACTACCTCTGTTCCTCTTTATTAAAAATGGAACTTCATCAAAATAAAATCTATAAAAACTTACATTAAATGCTTTTTAGAAAAACAAATCAAATGACATTAAACCACCAAAATTACTTCAAAACAATTCTACTATATGAAAATAAACCCTCGCTTAAGTGTCCCTAAACTTAAATCTCTGTACTAGTAACATCATTTAAATCTGGTAGAACTATGACAGAGACAGTCAGCTGTGAAATTAAATAATGTGTCTATCAAACACTCAAGTATTAGCTGCAACTGAGATGAACTGCAAGTAATATAAATTAAAAATATCAATGGAAAAGCAAAGTATGT
This sequence comes from Protopterus annectens, assembly GCF_019279795.1. Taxonomy (NCBI): domain Eukaryota; kingdom Metazoa; phylum Chordata; order Ceratodontiformes; family Protopteridae; genus Protopterus; species Protopterus annectens. The sequence continues at coordinate 130,561,035 of NC_056742.1, read as the reverse complement.
TTCCCATGCGTTCTGATTTTTTTTCTTTTCTCTTCCCCTGCAGTTGTAACTCACAATGAAAGAAAATGACCACTAAATCTGCAAAGTAAGGGAGCTTATGCAGCGTATAAAGACCACATGCTCATAAGCTATCATAACCATGCATGCTGTTTTTTTTTCTTTTTCTGCATTTGCAGGTTACAAAGGAATTATACCTGTTCTCTGCATTTTCACTTTTTTCAATAATAACTCATATCTAGCCATTGAAGCTGTGAGACACCATTCAGTATAGCTGAGCAGCAAAGTGAAATTTCCATTGGCTGAATATGTTTTTGAGAATGGCATCATCAAGTGTTAGTGCTGGCATCAAGGCGAATAAGCATATTGGCTTGTACTTGAACAAGCTAACACAAAAAATGGAAAGTGTGGGAAAAATGACATGTTGAAGGCTCCCTGAAGAAGGAACACAGTTCATCTCCACACACATTCTTTAAACTATTTAGATCCTTAATTTTGAAATTAGTATGATAGTTAAGTTACACTGAGAGTACATATCAGAGTAAATGTTAATACATATTCCATTATCTGAATGCTTGCTTGTAGATGCTGAGTTGTGTTTAATTCAGAAATAAAGTTAGATGCAACAAAGTTTATTGTTGCCTAGTAGGCCTCAGTCTCAGGCCTACATCTTATTTCTATCTTTAATTACTAAGATTTATGATAAATAAAACCTAAGTCCAGAAACACCATCAGTAAGCTATAAGCAATTACCGTTAAGCTCTCCATATGCTACTGTTAACTTAAATTAAAAGTAGGTGTTAGCTCTAAGAATGTTTATTGCTGTCAAACCAGATGAGGAAAAAATGGACCATAGGATCATAGGAAGTTACTAGGCTATTGGCCCTGAGGCCTTTATAAACCTAGCCAAGAGTTTAGCCCATGTCTAGACAAGTCAGCCCCCAAAGCCCCTGTCTATCAGGGACACAGGTGGAATCCCAGGGGTGTATTTCATGTTTCCCATCCAGTTATCCAGGTTGCACTTAAAAAAGGATAATGAGGTACTCTGCTTGACATGGAGAGGGAGTCTATTCCACAGATGTCAGAGTCTCTGGGACACAAATCTGTCCAGCCAACTAGTCCTATTGATGTCACAAACCAGGTTGAGGTTGCATGTGCGGGTTACTCGAGTGGAGCTTGACTTGCGGATATGCAGCAGTCCCATCAAGGCAGGGTCTGAGATTGCTTTGTATGTCAGACAAAGGTCACCTCTGAGGAGCTTGTATGAAACTGAGTAGAGGGACAGGGCTTTTAGCCTGTCTGTGTAGGGTAGATGTTTGAGGCCCTGGATTTTCCTGGTGAGGAACCTCTGTGGTCTCTCCAACTGCTGCATGTACTTTGCAAGGTACATGCCCAAGGGGCACCTTATATGAGAAGAATACAGGGATGTTATGACCTCCTTATTCCTGGATGAGATAGTCATACTTATGAAGTAGGCTATGTAGAAAGCTTTCTGTACAATGGAAGCAAAATGGTGGTCAAAAGTCAGGCTGCTATCAACCTGGGTGCCCAAATCCCTCACAAGTGATTGTGTGCTTAAGACATTGTTATTAATGTGATAATATGTAGGGACATCACTCTCCCCAAAGGGTATAATGATGCATTTTTTGGCATTCAGCTTGAGGCCATGTTTCTGGCACCAGTCATTTGTTTGGATGAGACCGTCCTGGAGGACGTCCACATCTCTTGGGGAATTGATAACCATGCCCAGCTTGGTCAGCCATAGCCCACTGGTTTTGGCCTGTACCTCAGAAAAGTATATCCCAAATAACAGAGGCCACAAGACTGATCCCTGGGGTACAATGCTCATTATGGGTCTACTGCTTGAGGTGGCTTTCCCTATTTTGATCAGGTGGGTTTGATCAGTGAGCCAGTTTCCTACCCATCTAGTAACATATGGACTGATGTCTAGTTGAGAGAGTTTATCTATTATGCACAAGTCGGAAATAGTGTCAAAGGCTTTAGCCAGTTAAGGTAGGTGGTGTGCACCACCTTCCCCTTGTCCATGGCTTTGATGACTGTCGCAAAAAAGTCGACCAGTTTTAATAGACATGACCTCCTGTTGACAAAGCCAAACTGTGTGGCATTGAGTGTTTGGAGGTTGCCAATTTCCCTGTTAATGAGGTCCATGATAATCCATTCCATGGCCTTGCAGATCAGGCTAGTTAAGCTGATGGATCTATAATTTCCCAGATCGGTGGATGCTCCACCTTTGTGTAAAGGGATGACAGTGGCTGTCCTCCACTTGGCTGGGACAAAGCCGGTACTCAGGGTTTGGCTGAATAGGGTGCCTAATGGTGCTGCAAGTTCATGCCTAAGTTCATGTAGGATGCAGCCTGGGATGTTATTGGGTCCCATGGAGGCTGTATTTTTTGCCTTTGAGAGGGCAGTGATGACCTGTTCCCTAAATATAAGGGGAGCAGGGCAGGTACTCGGGATATCCTGATTTACTGATGGGAGATATAGAAGGGTGACAATTTATTGAATCTGTCAGCCAGTAGGTTGGTTATATTGTGTTAGCTATAGCACATCTAGATGGTTGGAAGTATACCAAATATTCCAGATGCAAGTTTAATGAATTATGAATAATCACTAATGCATGTCGTGAGTAATTCAATAGTATCCACAAAGCTTTAGTGTATAAGGAAGGCTCCAGTACACAACCAATGGCAATTATGCCAACAGTCGTATGATTAAAGCAGCATTTTTTAGGTTAAAAATGCAAAACACATTTCATTATTTTTACAGACTGAGGGTCTGAATTTTACTTAAAGTTGATTGAACTATTAACCAAAATTATCTCTTTGTATGGCCAAGTTAAGAGCACTGCCTGCTTAAGTGACTTGTAAACAGTCACAAAGTAAGCAAATGGAGTGTGAAGGAATCAAACCCAATACTTCTGGATGAAGTTTACTAGCAGTTCATAGCCATAACATTCTGTGTTAAATCACCAGACAATCATTGTTTTATTAAGTGTGCATTCATTCTGTATGCATAAAGCTTTGCAGCTGCACTTTTTTAATTGTTCCAGTTCTTTGTTCCATTTGAACTAATACTAAGAACCTTAGTCCAACACATTCTAAGTCAGATGAAAGCAGGAAGATCTTCATTTTAAATTAGCTATAATCTAACTCAACACATTGGTGAGATGCATATAACCAAATCACTTCAGGGCAGATGAAAAATACTGCTGTGTGAATTGTTACTTTGTATCAGGAGTTTGATTATGGCAATGATGCAGTGTGCATTTTGCAAGCTATGGTACCCCCTTAAATCACATTTCAAAGCTCTGCACAGGAACATTCAATGCAGTGTTAAAAACAAAACTGAGATAGTTTAAGTCATAGAGGAGAGCTGTTCAGGCCCTACTACTTGCCTAATAACTATATATTTTGATAATGTACTTGTATGGTATATTGTGTATCTCAGACACTGTGTTAGGTCAGTAACATTTAGAATGTTTAAACAGAACTTTTTTAAAAAGAAGATATATATGCCAACCTGCTGGCAGAGGCTACTAGTGCAGTATATCCTTTGTCCATCCAGGGAATTTTTTGCATGGTACTTTATGCTGCATGCCCTTTTCAGACAGAAACTGTAACTGCCAACAGATGTGGAGACTTAACAGTTGCATAAAATGCATTATGTTTTCTATCAACAGAACTTTCTAGCATCTATTACAAATAAAATTACATTTTCATCCATTGCACTGTATCTACTTCACAGTCTGCTTTATTGTACTAGTAAGTATATCTGTGTGTATTTCAAACTGCCCCTAGGTGTGTGCCATTTATGTTTGCATATATTTCCTGTGATAGACGATTATCTTCTACAGGATAATTTTCTGATTGTGTCAGCTGTGCTCTATCATAGACTTTGGCTAACCCCTGACCTAGATAAAATGGGTATTTGTGAGTAAATAAAATTTAAAAAAAAAATAATAAATGAAAGACTCTCTCATAACAAATGCGCAGAATAAATAATGACATTTACTGAATTCACAGAAATGATATAAACATATAAATATCTGAAATTATGAAATACCACACAGAAACCATACTTGACAAATTGGTCATAAGTAAAATAAGACAATTTTCACAAACACGTACAGTTTTGAGACTTAATTGATTGTCAGTGCCAAATGATTTGCATTGCAGGGTTAACTGCCACAATTTAATGTGGAGGCAGGTAAGACAGAAAAATACAAAGTGAAAGACAGTATAGTTAAAATGATGCATTAGTAGTCAAAAAGGCTGACTAAACCATGAACATTGAGCCAAAGAGTTAATAAATTGCTATAAAATTTTAAATAATTACTTTCTGAGTTGTAAATGTTTATAATACATACACTTGTGTCATATTTTAAGCCAATATACAGAATATCTACATTAAGAGTAAAATGATAAGCAATCAGTAAATATATTTATTTCTTGTGTATATTATGAATCTACTCATTTGTATTAATCTTCTTAAACTGAAAAATGGATAAAAACACAATAAAAACATTGTATATGCCAACAAGAAAAACAATCCTGCAAGTAATGTGTTTTTTTTTTTAATCTGATGGTCATAGACTTTAAAGAAAGTACATTTTGCAAACACCAAGGTTTCTCTAGACCTCTTAGTACATCTCAATAGATATAAAACAAATGCACATACATAAACTAGAGAATAACTGTAAATGTAATAAATGTATTTGGTTTTAAAGCACCCACCTCTGTGCAGAAGGAATATGTTATAAAAACGTTTTAACGTGTCATGTATTGTGTATGAAATGTGAATATCATTTATTGTGGGTGAGACGCCAATGCATTTTAAAATGCACGTCATGAGTGGAGTGGTTTGGACTTTAAAAAGCAAATTAAAAAATTACAGTTGCTCCCATGGGTTTGTAGATGTGAATAAATTTGTGTCAGAAAAGTTATATACCTTAAATCTAGTCTGGTATTTTCTTTTAATAGGTATGAATGAACATGCAAGAACCATCTGTGGATCAAAATCAGGATGTGGCAAACAGATGTTTCCTGACAGTGTTTAATAAAGAAAAGAAAACAGTAGTTATGTATCTTCCAAAAAGACAAAATGAGGCCATTGGACTACTGTGATAGTCATATAAACATTACATAAAGAAATGTAATAAGTGCTATAGAAAGTACATCTGTGTGAGTGTATTCAAGATAATAATAGATGTTACTTGTAGAATTATGACAAACTGTCAGTCTCTAACCTCTGTTCTTTAACTGCTGGTCTCTTTTTCCAACAATATTCAAGTCTCCACAATACATGGGCAATGCCGACATCACCAATTTAGCACTGTATGCTTGCCTGTCCATATAAACCAAAACTGCCTTGGACATCTTTCATTTTTCTAGTAGGCAAATTACCTGGAAGTACTAGAACCAACATAACTGTACACATTGTCATGGGAGGTCTAAAGTGCACACTTTAAAGGATAGAGGGAGTGCATCTTAGCTGTTGCAAGTCTTTTTGTGTTCACAACACTAATACAAGCATGCTACTTTTTATTCACTGAGGACTTTTGTGGTATTGTTTACTAGACCATTATACTGAACCCAGAACCCTTCCATAGAAGATCTTGGTAGAATTAACACCTGAATGTAGACTGAACAGTTATAAGAACAGTTGTGAGTCTCAAATGTAATGCAGAGAATGCAGACACAACTTTTTGTAAGTTGCATTGCAAATGCAAGGTACAGTGTGCAAGCAATGTACCTACAGTAACAGACAACAACTAAGATGGCTGATGCTTCCAGTAAGAGACAACAACTAAGATAGCTGATTCTACCTTACAGGGGGCCATACTGGGTCTATATTATATCATCGAACGCTTAAAAAAGCGAGCGCTGATTGATCGACCTAATTTAAGCGAAAGCTTACAATCTCAAACTGTCAGATCAGCGATTTTTTTTCCCAGGGGAAAAAATCGCTGATCCAAAACACATACACACAAGACAAGCACACCAAACAAACAGAAATCCACACACATACACCTAAAATCTGATACCTAACCCTACACTAAACTATACACACACCACTAACTACCCACTTACCTTAACCCAAACCCTAACCCTAAGGTCCGTCACTATCGCACACTCACCTCACCCACTCCCTAACCCTAACTCACTTAAATCTGCCCTAACTCTCATGTCCACTCAATCGCACACACACCTAACCCGAGCCCTAACCCTAACTCACCTAAATCACCCTAACACTCACATCCACACAATCGCACACTTACCTGAATCTGACCAGTAACTTTCCACCATAACACTGAAAATACCGAAGCAACAGAAACGGACAACCAAATTCTTTCCCTTGGAAAAAATTTGAGTTTCTGCTGCTTCGATATTTTGCAGTTTCACAAAAATAAGTCTGATCAATCAGCGTTTGCTTTTTTAAGCGTTTGATGATATAATATAGACCCGGCATAGTTTGCAGAGCAATACTCAGAAGGCTAATATATTTTTTCTGTTTTTTTTTTATCCCCGTGGTCTTTCATGTACATTCTTTCTCAGTTATGGACCTTCTTCTCAGCAGCAATCAGAGATATTTGCTTAGAAACACCATGTTACCATTACAGCAGTCTGGCAAAAATTATAAGTTCATAGGCAGTTCCCAGGAGACCAGTAATAAGTCTACCCAAATTGGCAATTGCCCTAAGTATTGTCTGGTTAACTGACTTGCTCAAGGTCCTACAACAGGCAAATAAAAACTGAGGGAATGAAATCCTGTACTGGGAGAAGTAGCTCTTTAGCAGCTCATGGCCTAAATGCGCTGCACCACCTGGTAGATAGCATAGAATGCTGATAACTCTTCGTGCAGTTGTGTAATTTGTCATAACTTATAGGAGTGATGTACTCTAGAATTTACACAAGACATTTTTTTTGCATTATCCACCAAAAATATTTCTTCTAGTTCCAACTGTTGACTAGGTTTTTGTCAGGATGATAAAGTCATATCATCACATTGAGTTAAAATGCTGCAAAGCAATGTTGATCATGCTAAGACACAAGCTGACATCTCTGTAAACAGCTGGACCATGATATGTGTGGGTAGTTTAAAAGTGCACAATTTAGATAACAGAAAAGTGTATGAATGCTTGGATTACTTTAAGGGCACACTTGCTGAAGAATGCTTCTTGTTTCCATGGTTTGTAGTTGAAATTCTGGAATAAAATAAATTTTGGTAGATACTAATGTGGCAAAGAGATGCATATCCCAAACAGGGGCTAAATTCTAATATGGGTTTGCTCAAATGCAAACAGATAGTTCTTCAGTATGAAAGAGTGCTAACCAGATTAAAGCTTTCTATCTACGCAGCCTTTAGGTAGAATTTCTCTTGAGCTTATTTACATACATTAGAGATACATGTGAAAGTCATTTAAGGATTACAAATCTTATCAAGATAAAAGCATTCATCCAATGAAATAGCTAGCCTTAACAGCAGCCTGAGCCATTAAGAAGTTCAAATGATATATAAATCAGACAATTAGGCAAAGGTATACAGTTTGCCTATTTCTCTCCACAATTCAGACTGTATAAATGCTTCCAGCTATAATGGTCAACTCATATGGAAGCCCTTTGTAAAAGATAACTTAGGCGTTCAAGAGAAAAGCAAGTGCATGCCAAAGAAATGAAAGTGGCTGCACTCACACTGCAGGCATTTGTTTCTAAAGTTAATCTAGATGATCTCAAACACATAGAATATATATCTCTAATGAGTGCAGCCACTTTCATTTCTTTGGTATGTACTTGTTTTTCTCTTGAATGCCTAAGTTATCTTTTACAAAGGGCTTCCATATGAGTTGACCATTATAGCTGGAATCATTTATACAGTCTGGATTGTGGAGAGAAATAGGCAAACTGTATACCTTTGCCTAATTGTCTGATTTATATATCATTTGAACTTCTTAGTGGCTCAGGCTGCTGTTAAGGCTAGCTATTTCATTGGATGAATGCTTTTATCTTGATAAGATTTGTAATCCTTAAATGACTTTCACATATAATTTAGCCTTTGACATCAAGAAACCTAGATGACAGTAAATTCAAGAGCCTTTCTATAGTTCTTGCTTGTGGCTTCTTCCTGTTTTTTCTGTATTGTGAATGATGTTACCACTTCCACAATTCAGTTTCAGAAATATTATTTGTATATCTTAGCCTAAATACCATTTACCAAAAAGCCATCTGACTATTTGAGATGAAGGAAAATGAAAAATTAGTTACACCCCAATTTGCTAAAGGATGATACACTTGATGGCAAAGCTTCACATTCTTTTGTGGGGTACTCTTGATGGCAAATATTCACATTCTTTTGTGGGGTTTCCAGTGCAGAGCATCACCTTACTAGAGCATTTGGTACTGCAAAAGATCTTGAGGAAAGGAAGTAGAGTTACAGATGTCATATGCAATGTCTTGGTGTGCTTTTGAAGTAATAATATGGAGTTTGTGTCTTGGCATCGAGAGAATATAGACATGGCATGCATGAGGCAGAATGCATCCACTGCTATCCTGATTACATCTCAGTTAAGGAACCAGAGGATAACACATACTAAGTTTAAAAGAGTGCACTATAAGTAAAAATGTAATCCACAAGACCCAGTCAACAGGCAGAATTTTTCTGTTTCAGTTAGTTATATTTCTTGAAGTTGCATGTTCAAATCTACCTAGAGAAATAAAAAATAGTATTAATGCTGCATGTAGTTTATTAGATCAACTAATCAGGTTTCAAGCTTCATTAGGGTCATGATTTATGAACTCATCCATGCTTGATGGCTTACTGACTGGCTTTCTGATCATGCATACAGAGTGATAGTGGGTAGTGTTTTCTCGTCTAATATACTGGTCGTCAGTGGACTCAAGTCTCTGTGTTGTGTCCCCTTCTCTTTGGCATCAACTTCTCTGATGTGAAGATAGATGTCTTGTGTTTGTGGTTGACCAAGTTTGCAGATGACTGCAATCTGGGTACCATTATTTTATTTTCATTTTTGCTTTCCCTCAGGATTTTGCCCAATGTCATTTATACCTTGATCCAATTAACCCATATGTCTGAGCAGAACAGGAGCAGAATATCCCCAAGATAGGTGACACCCTATGACCCATTCATTCCTGCCCAGGAATTCCTCTCAATTCTCCTTTCCCTGTCAAGAGTCAGGTGACAGAGAAAGGTTACTAAATGAAACATGATCTTCTGTGGACAAAATTAGGGAGCGGATAAGTTTCAGTATAGAAAACTATATATATAAAACAGTATAGAACTGATCCTGGGATTATGTACTTTTCTAAATTAAATGGTAATATAAAACATACAATTTCAAGTCCTAAATATCTGTGGAGCAATATGTAAATAGGATCTATGGTATAGATTATAGCAAGCTCTAAAACCATAGATTGCCTTTATTCAATTCTGCAATATACCTTTGCAACCTGAAGGATTTTCATTGGGAGAACTGATAATGGGAAGAGGTCTGAAAAGTAAGCCACATACCTTATATTCCTTGTAAGTCCCTCATTCAAAGTTTCTATCCCACCCAACCCCTCCAGCAATAATCAAGCTAAAACACTTTTCAAAAGCTGACTACAATCTCCTAAGGGAGGGTATCTGTAGCTTTACACCACTGCCTCAGAGGACGCAGACAACTATGCTGAACAGTGCATCAATGCAGTATACAAGTACCTGTACAACTGCATGGACTCAGCCATAGCCAACAGAAGTAAAACCTGCTCCTCAAGGAAACATAAATCTGTTTTTTGGACATCCTCTATCAACAGGCTTTACAACAAAAGGAAGAAACTGTTGTCCAAGGGCAAAAAGGAACAAATTCCAAATTGGAAAAACTCCTTCCTTAGCCTCAACAAGCAAATTAGATCAATAGTGAAACCTCCAAAGCCAATTATGAATTGAAACTAGCCTCCAAAACAAAGGGAAACCATAAAGCCTTCTTCAGGTATGTCAGAAACCTTCTTAGCAAAGCCCAGATTTGTTCTGAATTAGTACTTAACAGTATCACCTACACTGATCCTGTTGACTTAGCCAATCTGCTAGCAGATAGGTACAGCACAAACGTCACCCCCTGCCCCCTCAAAGGCCCTTTTGACATCCCTGATTCTTGTCCCACACCTCACATATCCATAGATCAAGTGTTAAAGGCCCTATCTAAGGCAAAGAGCACAGCTTTCATGGGACCTGATAGTATCCCAGGCTGTATTCTGCACCATCTCCAGCAAGAAGTGGCTTCACCATTCACCCAATTCAATCACAGCCTAAGTACAGGCTTCATTCCAGCAGAGTGGAGAACTGCCATTGTCATCCACTTGCACAAAGGTGGCACCACTACTGATCCTGGAAACTATCGCCCCATTAGCTTGACAAGTCTGAGCTGTAAAGCCATGGAGCATATTATTATGGATCTCATAAACAAGGACATATGCATTCTCCAAGTACTTGACCCCACCTAGTTCAGATTCATCAAGGGGAGATCTTGTCTGTTGAACATGGTTGACTTCTTTAAGACTGTTCCCAAGGCCCTGGATGAAGGAAAGTCAGTACAAACATCTTAGTTTGACTTGGCCAAGGCCTTTGACACAATCCCTAACTCGGGCATCATTGAAAACTAACACAACTTGGCATAAATCCCTATCTCAGCAGGTGGGTGGCCAACTGGCTCACCAACAGGACAATCAATGTCAAAATAGGCATCTCCACCTCTGATAGCAAACCTGTCACTAGTGGAGTTCCCCAGGGATCTGTCCTGGTACTCCCCAAATGATGTTAACATACTACAAGAGGGTCACACAGCAACTAATGACTAGTGTCAAAGTCCTGGCCTCAAGCTAAATACAAAAAAAATGTATCATCATACCATTTGGGAAAAACACGCCCCCTACTGATTACCACATCAATGACAGCCCTCTAACCACACAACCTCTGGTGAGAGACCTGGGTACTCAGGTTGATATCAATCTCACATTCGACAATCATGTAGCGGCAGTGGTCAGAAAAGCCTTTTACCTGGTTAATCTCATATGTAAAGGGATTGCATCTAGAAAAATGAGGT